>NC_080466.1:13465000-13657500 GCF_030265055.1 Doryrhamphus excisus | reverse complement strand
TTTTGGGTGGTAACTGTAAAGCTCCCACAGCTAATGAAAGCCTTCCCTCCCGTTTTCTAAATGTTCCCTCGCCCAATCCCATGGATCCATACGGATGAATCAATGCACCTTTCCATCTGCTTTGGGCTCCAGGAGAGATTCCTACAAAGGAATGTGACAGCGGTACGTTACCCATAGCTGCTGTTGTGGTTCCTAACTCTGCCGGAGCATCTCCAGGGTGGGACGTAGACCTCCTCATTCCGGGCTGGCTACATTTCAGGACACAAAGGGAGACTTCTTTTAGGAAGGGTGAGGCTTGTTGGGAAGTGACAGACGTGAGTAAGCTGCTCCCAGAAGCACATGGGGGGGGATTCCAAGGAGGGGGCGGGGGGGAGAGGATGATGACAGCAACTCCTTGCACATGTGCAGGCGGGAGGGGCAGCCTTGCACCAATCACACGTCAGCATTTATTCTCCATCAAGTTAGTTTACTTCCCGCCAAACAGAAGAAGGACAGCATTGTGCGTCCAATCAGAGCGGGGACGCTACCAGACAGGGTGGGGAGGGGCTACAGCTGCCTCGCTGTGCATCGCGGAAATTGTGTCACACGGTCACATGACGTAGCGGTCTTATTGCGACACGCCCGTGTCAGGATTGATTCACTTTAGGAAAAATACAACTTTGTTCTTTAAGACTTTCATTCATTCATTTTCTACCGCTTATCCTCATTAGGGTCGTGGGGGTGCTGGAGCCTATCCCAGCTGTCTTGGGGGAGAGGCGGGGTACACCCTGGACTGGTGGCCAGCCAATCCCAGGGCACATATAGACAAACCATTCACACTCACATTCATACCTATGGACAATTTGGAGTGGCCAATTAACCTAGCATGTTTTTGGAATGGGGGAGGAAACCGGAGTACCCGGAGAAAAGAACATGCAAACGCTACACAGAGATGGCCAAGGGTGGAATCGAACCCGGGTCTCTTAGCTGCGAGGTCTGCGCACTGACCACTCGTCCACCCCCCCCCAAGACTTGTTTCCGCAAAAACATGAAAATGGGACATAAAGCATATTTTCTGGTATCAATTCATTCAATATCACAATTGGAATTACGGCATTCCCTCATTTTAGCACTGGGATAGGTTCCCAAAATAGCCCACAATACAAGCGTGATCAAGCGTGATCAAGCATGATGCAAGCATGATGCAGGTAATGCTTTCACGAAGGTGAAAGGTAAAAAGAAATGGTTGCCCTGAGGGAACTTTTCTCATCCTAGCATCAACATGCTGCCAAGTGTGCTGTGTGCAAATCCATCCAATAATACTCTCACAATACAGTCACAAGTGGTTGCCATGGCCACAGCCCGACTGAGACTGCTGAAATATTTAAAGCTGTGAGGACAACACAGAGAGGAAAAGCTACTTGTTGCTAGCTAGCTTTCCGCCCTAAGCTAGCATGACAACACAATCTAGTGTCAACAAGTCACTAATCGCTAAATGGACGTCACACGCTGCTTTTAGCGTAGCGAGGCCAACAGCCGCCTGATTGGCCATGTTTAACAACAGCTACTTGCTACGGTGCTCTGAAAGCTAACTTTCAGCCAAAAGCGTGAACACTGTGCTTTTGGCATGCTAAAAGTGATGATGCAATCTTTTCAGCCGGCATGTTGTGAGACGGATGAGCGTTGATAGCATTCATCATCTGCTGCCTTTGGCTGTTATCTGACAAGCTAATCATTAATACCCAATGCCCATTTCACCTGTGACTCCAAGACTTCCTTCCCCTAGCAGTTCTAGGGCCCTACGTCCATTACCAGATGAACCAAGTATCCATCTATCTATCTAGGATTGAAAAATAGGATTTCTGCATGAACGGAATCTCGGAACTAGCCAATAAGAAGGGAATTTACTCTTAAAGGGAATCTTGCGGAAATTGACATAACATGAAATGCTGTCATCATGAGGAGAAGGAACGTTTGTGTGGGGAAGTATTTCCCTGGCGGACCAATCAATGGTGGAGGAATTCCATCACAAACTCTACCCTGCCCCCTCCCAAACTAAAATGCCGACCTGAAACCTGGCGGAGATTCCTCTAACGTAGCGTGAATGGAAGCTGGCAATGTAAGCGTAGTTTAGCAGAGCATGCTAGTGTGGCTTTCACGTAAGCAAGTGTTTTACGATGTCCGCTGACGTCATGCAAGTTGGGAGTGAAACACGTTTATTCTTGCACATGTGCGACCTTCAAAATAAGAGCGCTATTTGCCACCTCTCGTCTAATAGGTGACGACATCTTCCTTCATACCGAGCACGGGTATTCCACTTTGATTCCATTTAGGAGCAGTCCCATCGGAAAAGTCAGCCAGGCTGCATACATTTGTCAAGGAGATTGGCCAATCACACCAGGAGTTTACATTTCATTCATGGACGTTTTATTGCTAACCCAAGAGGCACACTCTCTGCTGATGAAAACAACACGATTCTAAATACAAGATGAAGGATCCATCGGATCCTAGAATTTAGCCATCACGTGTGCGCAGGGAAGGGCAAGAAATGGGAATGGTGGGCAACGTTCCAAAAGGTGCAGTTCCCCTTTAAAGTCATATCTACATGAACTACTACACTGTCCACACACGGCTAAATAAACATGCTATCATTAGCGTCCATCCATCATGTGGAACTGCCCTCCCCCCAGGTAGGTAGGTAGCTGTGCTAATGGTCACCAATTGCAGGATGCCACTATGATGACTCTTGGCATTAGCATACGCTAATACTGGCAGCAACGTGTCCAACATGTGGTGTGAAGCGGAGGAGGCTGGCTAGGAAGAACGTAGACCTTCAGGCTTCCATGTGACACGTATGAAGACAATGCGGCAGTGCCGTGACAGCAGCAACACAACGGGCTGGGATGGGATGGGAGTCTCGTCATCCTCTTGGCATGATGGCGTGATGTCTTCCTCCACCATAAACAAGCCACGCCTCCTCAGCTCACCAAGACTACACAAAGGCTAACGTTACCTTTGACAGCCCCAATTTATTTACAAACTTTGACATAATTTCTTCCCTTTGCATCTGATTTTAGTCATGTTCAAATCCACGTTTCTTTCTCTATACTTTCTTCTCCTCGCCAAGGATGCCATCATTCCATTTATTCTTCCGTGTACTTTTCAACGCTGGCATTTGATTCCAAACACGTGTTTATCCCCATTGGGCAATTTAAAGGACGCAAAGAGCACCATATGGAATCAAAATGACACACACGCATACCTAGCAGCAGAAATCATGGAAATATTAAAGAAGAATCAAACTGGCCGATTGAACTGTACTTGTTGGTGCGTGCTACGATTAGCGTTAGCATCTGCTTGCTGTGCTCCATATGTTGTCGTTCAGTTCTACGATTATCGTCATGCTTCTCCTCCAGGCCGCTGCACAGGAGAAAAGGTCAGACTCAGCAGTCATCTGTGACAGATATCCGACTGCCGGGTGAAGGCGCCATCTCGCTCCTAAACATTCCTGGCACGGGATTTGGTGTTCGGAAGACACCTGACACCGTGTTGGGGTAAGTCAACACTGCCGCCCTCATGCTGGATATTTGAGCTGTGGGGGACGTGTAGGACTGTCTGTGCATGTTGAGAAGGTCAGAGGTCACACAGGTTGCTCCGCACCAAACTCCTCCAAGTGCACACATTTTTGGAAAGATTTGGAGGATTTTTTTCCCTTCCTTTTCTCTTTTGGAATTTTTTATTAAACCTAAACTGCAATTGTTTGTATTTTCATAAAATGTGAAGATTTCCTTTTCCATACTGTTGCCAGGTGGAATATTTGGGTCGTTTTTGAGGAATTGCTCCAAACATTTAAGGCTGTTCTTTCTCTTTCTTTCTTCATTGAGGAAAAAGTAGAAGTTAGTGTTTGCTACTTGCTTCGACTAACTAACTGGTATTGTTTTTAGAGCTGTGACAATAAAGTTTCTTTTGAATATACAGCAGCTCTACAATAACACATGCACACGTCAATCACACGCACACGCACACGCACACGCAGCCGCAGCCAAACCGAAGCAGAAAAGTGTGCGTGTCCGCGTGGACGAGCAAAACGTGTACTTTTCTTGGTTGTCTTACCGCTTAGCGTCCTTCGGTCCACCGCTACGGTCAGCTTTGAAAATAGTCCGCCTTTAAAAAAGCCCAAACGAAGCTGGAAAAGTTCCGACTGAAGTCCCGACTGGAAGGCAAAGGGCGGCGGAGGAGAAGGAGGAGAACCAGGAGGCAAAACAGGCGACTTGACACCCAAAGGTGAAACCTTGCTAATCCTCGGTGGAAGCCACGCCCAGCCCCAGAGCCACGCCCGTTCGCATGATTGACAGCCCGGAGCCTTTTTCCAAACGCTCCATCAATACTCCTACGGCAAATGTTGCGCAACTTACTTGACTCTTTCGTGCGGCGTTTTAGCGCATGCAGTCACACTGCGTGTTACCTGTCACACTGCGCTGCGTTTTAACTGGTTGAAGCAAACAATAACAACAAGTCCAATTTACCGAAATATGTCTGATTTAGAAAAGCATTCTCTCTCTAAATGTCAA
Source organism: Doryrhamphus excisus (assembly GCF_030265055.1). Lineage (NCBI taxonomy): Eukaryota > Metazoa > Chordata > Actinopteri > Syngnathiformes > Syngnathidae > Doryrhamphus > Doryrhamphus excisus. The sequence continues at coordinate 13,652,950 of NC_080466.1, read as the reverse complement.
TCAATACAAATTAAAACTGAAACCAGATGTCAACAAGTTGGACAGCAGTAAATTGAACGTTGGGAAATGTCTCCCTCTAGTGGACTTGGACGGCTACTGCTTGAGGAAAAACTACAGTTCAACTACAACACTGTAGTACAAAGCGTGTTTATGTATTAGGATCTAGAACGTTTTATACGTTTTATAACATTTTTATTTCTTCTTCTTCTTCATTGGAGGTGTTTTTAATCAGACCCAAGGTAGACTTTGTTTTATTTAAAAAAGAATGATACCTGATTTATTTTGTGTGATTTTATTTTGTACCCTGGTGAGGATAAGCGGTAGAACATGAATGAATAATAATAATAATAATAATCGTTAATAGGTACACTTCTGTAACATTTCCCTTGAAAAACTTTTGGTGTATTATTTGTTGGCTGATAGTAAATGATGACTAGGAGAGCATGGATGTTTTTGTGTTGATGAAATAGGCCTCCTTTGAGTCGACCCCCCCCCCCCCCCCCCCCACCCAGGCCTGTTGTTGTTCCACCCACAAATTAGTGCTGCAGTCGGCAGGACTGACCATGTGGACCACCAGCGGCAGCTTTTGTCCTCTCTGAAGCCCCCCAGCACTCTTTTTCTTTTCAAACACCGATGGCTGACCTGAGGCGGCAGGAGGACAGGGAGGAAGAGGAGGAGGAGAAGAAGGCGGAGACGGAAGAGGAGCAAGAAGGTACGGTATGGAATAAGCGGTCTGGCCACATTTGAGGAACAGTTTGGCAGCAACATGGAGCTGGAAAACTTTGGCTTTGCTGTCAGGAAGACAGGAAGCAGCAGGTGTCTCTTCCTGGGACACCAAGTACTGCAGTATACCAGGTACTGCTGTACAGTACTGCATGTACACTAGGTGCTGCTGTCCCAGTAGTACTGCATGTATACCAGCTGCTGCTGTCCAGTACTGCATGTATAGTAGTGTGTAGCGGGACGTGTTGAGGCCGGGCTGGGAATGCTGACCTCGGCAGGTTTGGAGCAGCTGTCCAAACGTTCCAGTCCAGGGGTGTCCAAACATTTTCTTACAGTGAACACGGTCACACGCTGGCGAGTATTTAGGAAAGTACAGGTAGATAGATATACCGTCCTCTACTCTCCTTTACTGCTCCCATCCGTGCTTGGATGTCTTTGGCCTTTTCCCTGCTAACACGGAAGAGGGTTTGACGTGCAGGCAGCATCAACAGCTGACTAAACACGCGTGTCAGCATCACAGGCTCTTCTGGAGGCCTGCAGGAGATACCCCTGACCCCCCGTCCATTATACAGGAGACACACGAGTACCGTATCTGAGAAGGAATCCTTTCTGACAGAACTAACACGCGTGGAAACATTTGGCTCACGGCATTTAGACTTTTTTTTTGGAGGCACAGTCGCTTGTTTCTCAGCATCCACACCAAAATGTTGACATCCATTTGCTTAGACTTAGACTTAAACTTAGACTACTTAGAATACTTAGACTTAGACTACTTAGACTTAGACTTAGACTTAGACTTAGACTCAGACTCAGACTCAGACTCAGACTCAGACTCAGACTCAGACTTAGACAGGCTTAACTGATCCACAGGGGAAATTAGAGCAGCTCAGTTGCAGAAGAAGAAGACGCTCTTAAATCAAATGTTGTGCAAGGTGAATAAAGTGAGAGAATATGAGATCAATAAAGAGAAAAGAAGATTAGCATATTTACAGCGTTCATATTTACAGTTATGATTAGCGTGTGTTGTTGCTCCGACGCAGGTTAGCCTTAGCGTGAAGGTTTGGGTCCCAGCATTGGTTGATGTGCTGAGGTTTGAGACCGTGGGCGTGAAAGGCATGCACCAGTGACGTCTGTCTCTCCATAAGGTATTTGAACGTGACGTATGAATATTCCCACACGTCGTGTTCACCATGAAGACATAGTTATGTGAGGAGTGAAGATCTCAGCAGTGTCAGACTAGCTTGAAGGACAGCAAAGATGATGTTTTAAAGGTGTTTTCATCTTCCCAGGTGGTGTCCAGGGAAAACAAGCAGATGCTTTGCCTTGCAGGTTAGTTGCCGCACTTGGATGAAAAAGTCCTTTGAAAAGAACTTGACGTTTGTAAAGTACAGGATCTAGGTTACATCATATACTCTCATACAAGAGTCATGCTAAAAACCCTCGTCGCATGCATGTACAGCACATACTGTAGTACACGTAGTACACGTAGTACTCATACGGTCATGGAAAGCAGGATTAGAGCCACCTTGTTTGTTCAGCTCGGCTGTACAAGTAAAGCTAAGTAAAGCTAAGTAAAGCTACATCTGTTGGGCCAGCAACGAGAACTGTAATGAGAACCAAAATAGCTCCTCCAAAATAAGAGTAGAATTTCAGAGGTGACATCTGGCAACTTCCACGCTTTTCTTGATAATACCCACCAATACTTCAGTTCTTGCATCAGCCGCTGTAGCGTTGTACTGGCAAACATGAAACTGCTGGGAGCTGTTATTGTTGCCATGGTGATATTTGTCCAAACAAAGGTAGTTACTTCTACCAGGCATTCAGATGAACGCGAAGCTGCAGAACAAGGCTGCTGACATCACGTAGTACAGTATACTGTATGTACAGTACATCTTTCACTGGTAACACACTGATTCATTCTTCTGATGACTGCTGTGGAAATAATGACCTGTTACATTACTAAAGGTTACATGAGGTACTCCTTTTAGATATGATACCTTAGTTTTCACAGTCAGGATGCCGTTGTTTGATTACCTCCACCAGGGAGCTTTTACCAAACATCACGTCTGCACTGCCAAATATTGCTCAATAAGCCAAATGAACCAAGTGATTTAATATTGATACGGTAGAAAGAGCAAAATGGATTTTGAATATTTCAGGCAACAGAAGATCACCATCATCTCAGCAGAGCCGGCGGATGCTAACAGCTGCTTCTCCGAATCGTCTGTGCTCCTTCCTTCCTCCCATCCAACAAGCTGCTCTGCTGGAATCCAGGTCCGTATTTGCACGAAGGGACGCCCTGTGTTGAAACGTAACACTCAGCCTCTGCAGACAGGACACGGGCTCAAATAGCACCTTTCCTCCGGAGTCCAACGTTTGGAAAAACTCCAAACTGTGCAGCACTTTTTCAGACATTTTTTCACACAAAATCAGGAGCATTTGACTTTGATGTCTCCTATTGTACTCAGTATTAAAGTTGTGTGTGTGTGTGTGCATGCCCCCACTGTCCTATGAGCAGGTGATCAAAGAGAAGACCCAAGAGGATCACATCATCCAGCCCACCGCAGCCCCCCGCCGCTCCTACAGGACCAGCACCAGGACCAGCACCAGGACCACCCAGACTGACCCAACGAGGAGCAAACAATCTGAGGGTAAAATCCTGAGATTGGTGGCGTGTTTCATCTCGCGGTACCGTATTAAGACACGCCTCCTTCTCCCAGACACCCAGCCATCCCTCCTGGACCAGCGGTATCTATCTAGAACCTTCTAATCAGAACCCCTCCTATTTGATTGCCAACTTGCTAACAACCTATGAGGGACTTTCTTTGTGTGTGAGTGACAGGAAGAAAAGCTCTGATGGGAGAAGGTGTTTGATTCCGCTTTGGGGATTGCATGTCAAATAGAAACGGGGAAGGAGAGCAATAACATCATCTATCTGGGTCATTACAGTAACATTCTAACAATAATCATAATCATAGAAATGATAACAGTAATATTCACGTCATGTCCCAAATATAAGACCACCTGTCTTTGTTCACACTCTCCTCCCAGATGAAATCAAATCAAGGTCGTGGTGTCATGAAGGTCATATTTGAACATTCTAGTCAGCGACGTGACAGGCGGTCTTATATTTGGACCTTTGTCGTCTTTCTTTCCGAGCGACTTATATTTATGTTCAAATATTGTTCTTTCAATGTGACTTTAGGACAAAAACCTCCAAAACCACCAAGACCGACCCCCCCCAGACGGACCGGTAAAGCTGGTCCACAGGATTCAGAAGCCGAGTCAGAATGTGCTGATGAGTGGAGCAGATCTGACGCTGTGCGCCGGGACGGTGCCGCAGATTGGAGACCAACCCCTGTTCCTCTTCCCCGCACCAAGTCCAGACAGCACACAGAAGATAAAGATCAGGCATTGGTCCACCTGGGTGAAGTGGCCAATGACGTGGCGTCAGGTGCTGATGCTGAGTCCTCCAGTGGATATTTGAAGGAGCTGCAAGAGGTCTTCAGGGAGGGGACACCAGGCGCACCGTCACTGGAGGAACCTTCTCACCTTGAGATGAATAAAAATCCAGGAGATATCCGAGCTCGGATCCAAGCCTTTAAGAGCCAGAGCGGCCCTGAGGACGGGAACCTGGCAGAATCCACCAAACCCCAACCTCTTCCCAGAAAGACCACCAAGCCGCCGATGTCCTCCAAACCCCCCATGGCTGTGAGCTCGCAGTTGACCCACACGTTGGCCCCATATGTAGCCAGCCAAGCCCTTATTCCGTTAGTGGCACCCGAGCCGATGCCACCCTTGACCAGCCACGACGTGCATGCACAATTAGAGACGTTACCGGCCAAGGGTGGTCCCCCCCACCCACCACGCCCTGTGCTGCTGACCAGCCAAGGGGAGGAGCCTGCTGTACCTTTTCCTGGAAGAGCACCTGTGAAGCCTCCCAAGGAACTGCTGAAGGCCAACCTAAACATCAACAACCACAACTCCACCTCCATCTGGAACCACCACGACTCCCATGTGGACCGTCCTTCAAGTGAGTGCACCCAACCAAAGCTTTCTCCTGTCCAACGATTGCCAAGATGGTGTCTCTCTAGACTTAGCTTGGCTTACAGTAGCCTAGCTTAGCTTTGTATTTAGCAACTAGCCCGGTAGAAGGAGCGGCAATGAAGAAATTCAACGATTTCTTTTCAACACAAACCGGAGAAGGAAGGAGTGACTTCTGGCCTCTAATTGGGTGCTGGTCTCATTTTTGACCCGGGGAGGTTTGTGGAAACACGAGCCAGTCCGTGGTCAGTCCGTGGTCAGCTCCTGGCTTTCGAATATTCACGTGTGTGAAGGTAGCTTAGTTTAGTGAGGCAGCGTGTTTATTGCTATGATATTTGTGTCTTCAGATCCCCCTCCTGGAGAGTCCGCGTCCAGGCCGGCTGTGACTAGAAGACCTACTACCATCAGGGTCTCCAGCCAAACAGGCAAGTCCAAGCTAGCTATCAAGTTCACTTCCACACCGCATACTTTCTGGTATTGTAGTACACCGCAGTACTGACTGTGGTACATCTTGGCAGTGTCGGAGAGCCTTCAGGGTAATCCTCCTCCACTTCCTGCCCAGAAGCCCGTAGGCTCCCTAAGGTCTACCAGCCTCCCAAAAGCAAAGTCCTCCGTCAGCAGTCCTGTACAGGTGAGCAAACATGACTGCCGTGGGTGCTGGGTCACATGAGCCAAAGTAAAGGCGTGTGCTTCCTCTGCAGGGATCTTTAGCACACAAACCCGCGCCATCACTGCCACACGGGTAAGTCGACTTCCTGTTCAACTTCCTGTTTTTTCCATTCCATAGACTCTTGTCACACCCCAGGGCACAAAGTAGACCCAAACCACGACCACCTCCAGCCAAGCCCCCGCCCCACCACATCCAAGCTGCAGCTCCATTGGCTCACCCCCCCAAGCGAATACCCGCCCTGCCCCCCAGGCCCATCCCGGGCCACCGTCTTTACAACAAATATGTGGTAATCCTTCCCAGGACACGGCCCCGCCTTCCAACGCTCTCTTTAGCCGCCCTTCAACCTTCTCTTTGTCTTCCCGCTCCAGCTGCCACGCCCTCGTGGAATCACCACCTCTCACGTTAACATGGGACAGCTCTCCTTCCAGGTGGGAAGACCGGATCACTGCCCTGTTGCTAGGCAGACTTCAGAGCTAGGCAGACACCTCTTGGCACCCACTCGGACGTGATGTCACGTCTCCTAAGTTTTCAGTTTTTGATTTTCCTGCATTTTCAACCACAGGAATTGTTGTGATTGCAGGATGACACACCACAGACCACAGACAGCAGACCAGGAAACCTGCTGAAGGTTCAAGTCCTGCATGACTTCACGCCAGGTGCCCATCTTGCCCTTCCATACACCCATCCACCCATCTATTCATCCACACACCCATCCATCCACCCACCCACCCATCCATCCATCCATCCACCCATCCATCCATCCACGCAACCATCCACCCATCCATCCATCCATCCACCATCCATCCATCCAGCCACCCATCCATCCATCCATCCATCCATCCACGCACCCACCTGCCCAATGGTATCATGGAGTATTGAAGTAGCTAAATGAGTGATATACAGTAGATGATGGAGTATACAGTATGTAAATGTTTATATTTTTGGTCAGAGGGTCCAGGAGAGCTGGCTGTGAAGGCGGGTGACACCATCGGCATGGTGGAGAGGGTGGACGGTGAATGGTACCGAGGAACTTTTCAAGGAGCCACCGGTTTCTTCCCTGTTAACTTTGTCAAAGTACTGGTTAGTACTTTTAGTAGTCCTTAACACTAACCATCAGAGTCTATTAGTCTATGTTGGTAGCTGAAATCCTCCATCGTCTGTTCCTTCCGCATCCAGCAGGAAACATCCAAAAGCGTCCCTGAGAAGAAAAAGACGACATCCTGTGTGAAAGTCAGGTCAGTTTCTTGCCTTAATCATTAGTTCCTCATTAGTTAATCAGTAACTACTCTAAATGTATGTGCCTTCACCACTAGTTCCTCAGTAACTACTCTAAATGTATGAGCCTTACCCATTAGTTCCACATGTGAATATGAGATGATTCTCCTACTTCTATGGAGGTAAAGCTAAGTCAATCACCACCATTGATGAGAAGATTGGAGTTCAGTAATACTGCCATCTTTGTGGTGAAGAGCTGTCAGCTTCACTGTCAGCTTCATCTCTACATCTCGCATTGTCCGTGTCTGACACTGACAGCAGTCTGGAACAGAGTGGGAAAGTCTTCCCTTCCTAAGACATTGTAGCGCTACAGCAGCTAGCTACACAAAACTAATGATCAGCATCTTCTCTGTCTGAAGTGGTCCAAGATGCCTGGCCAGGTTTGACTTTCAGGGCGCCAACAGCCACGAGCTGACATTCTCTGAGGGGGACGTGATCCAGCTGAAGACCTACGTGGGCCGGGACTGGGCCCAGGGACAGATGGGCGTCCATACCGGAATATTCCCTCTGAACTTTGTAGAGGTCATTGAAGATCTACCCCCGCCTACCACACAGCATGACAGGATGCTACTTCCTGGTGGGACTTGGCCTTTATATTTAATACAGAAGATGTCTAAACCATTGTTCACATAACAATTGGAATGGTGTGTGTGTGTGTGCGTCTGCAGGCGTGGCAGATCCTCCCCAAGCAGAAGCAGCCAAACCGGCTCAGGTATTCCACATGTGTTCAGACAGTACACGGCATACTGCGCATGAGGTATTACAGTAGTGTGTATTTGTTGGTCAGGCCCCAGTGGAGTGGGCGGAGGCTTTGTACGCCTTTGATGCAAAGTCCCCAGACGAGCTGTCATTCAAGCAAGGTGACTGCATCCTGCTTAGCGAGCACATTGATGGCCAGTGGAGCAGGGGGAGACTGGAGGACAGAGAAGGAATCTTTCCTAAAGCCTTTGTACAAACATACACTGGTATTTCCTACAGTTCACTCTGACAGTAAACTCAGCATCACTCAGTACTGCACAATTGTGGATTCAATGTTCTCAGCAGGCCCCATGACGCTTGGTCAGCATGCAGAAGGTTCCAGTGGAGTGAAGGGCAGGGCCATGTATGACTTCACATCACACTGTGATGAGGAACTCTCAGTGCAGGTTATTGATATGAAGACATGTATTTCATGTAGTGTATGTCGTCTCAATGCAGGTTATTGATATTAAGACATGTATTTCATGTAGTTTGTCATCTCAATGCAGGCTATTGATATTAAGACATGTATTTCATGTAGTTTGTCATCTCAATGCAGGTTATTGATATTAAGACATGTATTTCATGTAGTTTGTCATCTCAATGCAGGTTATTGATATTAAGACATGTATTTCATGTAGTGTATGTCGTCTCAATGCAGGTTATTGATATTAAGACATGTATTTCATGTGTATGTTGTCTCAATGCAGGTTATTGATATTAAGACATGTAATGAATACCTTCTTCCATACATAAGGTGACCTATAAGAGTGGAGGTAGGAGTACTCAGGTAGACTACATCTTGTGTAGACGCTGTCATCTGAAGGAGATGAGTGACTGCAAAGTAGTGGTAGGTGATAAGTGGTACGTGAAGCAGACAGCATAGGATGGGGGGGGGGGGGGTGTAGAAGGACCCTCAAGGTGAGGAAGATGAAGAGGACCAAATGGTGGAAGCTGAAAGAAGAGTGTTGTAGGACTTTAAGGCAGGAGTTGAGACAGGCTATGGGTGGTCAGGAGGAGACTAAGGGCAGAAGTCAGCATCTGTGAGCAGAAGAGTTCAAGTGGAGGTGGGACTGCATCAGGGATCGGCTCTGAGCCGCTTCCTGTTTGCTATGGTGATGGACAGGTAAAAGATGAGCTTAGAGCTCCATGGACTATGATGTTTGCAGATGACATTGGGATTTGTAGTGAGAATAGGGAACAGGTGGAGGGAATGCTGGAAGAGCTTGCCCTGGAAAGGAGAGGAATGAAGATTAGCCGCAGCAAGACAGAGTATATGTGTGGAAATGAGAGGCACCCGAACAGAAAAGTGAGGTCACAGGGAGAAGAGATACAGAAGGTGGAGAATTTGAAGCACTTGGGATCAACAGTTGAGAACATGGATGTAGTGGTGGTGGAGATGAGGGTAGTTGGTGTGAGAGACTGGTGAGAAGACAGGTTATTGATCACGTGGACTATCCCTAACATGTCCTGTGTTGCAGGTTGGAGATGTGATCAACAAGCTGGAGTCCATTGATGAGGAATGGTTCCTTGGCGAGTTGCGGGGGAAACAAGCTCTCGTTCCCAAAAACTATGTACAAGTCATGTGATGTGAAGTATTTCAATGTGTTTCTAGGGGTCTTTGATCATTGTGGAATAAAAAGGTAAAGTGCACCATCTGGTGGCCTTTGTCTGCATTACGAGGTGCTCATAGGTTTTGGCATCAGACAAGAAGTCATACGTTTGTCATTTTTTTAATTAAATCTATTGAGGGTTTGTTTAGACGGATTCCTGGATGGGGGGCTCGTATCCGTCGGCCCTCTCCACTTTGGCTCCAGTGTCGTCTCCGCTTGCTTTAGTGGCGGTGCCAGAACTGCCCTCACCGTGGAGCTCCATCAGTTTGCCCACTGCAGGAGAAGATGGGTTTCAGCTCAGACGGGACTTCATAGTACGAATGTGATGGCGAGAATAAAGCCATCACACCAACAGGAAAAGGCTGCAGCAGAAGAAAAACCGTCTTCACTTACACTCAAACTTGGGCTTCTTCAGCATTTTCACCTTCCGGACGTAGACGTCGTGCAGTGGGTAGATGGACTGGCAGGCCTTCTCAATGTCCTTGCCAACGCTGTCAGGGATCCTGAAGAAACAAAAAAGGTGGATTAGAAGGTAATCCACCACCAACATCAAAGCCACCATCATGCACTCACAGCTTGTTGACGACTTCCTTCAGGTCGTTTGTCTGCACCTCACGGGTCATGATCTCCATCATCTTCTTGCGGATCTGGCGCACTTGCTGGTGCTGGGCGTAGGAAGTCTTCCTGATCTGGTTGCTGCGCTTCTTGGTGAAGCCCACACAGAAGAGACGCAGAAGGTAGCCGTCTGTGGTCTTCACATCCACGTGGGCCTCGATCATGGTCTGAGGAAGATTACCACCACCTTTACCATCTCTGACCCAATAATGACTCAAATTTAGCGACTATTGCAGTATTGCACTTCAATGTCTTCAGAAACCAGAAATCTGAACGGCCTTTGTGCTGCTACTCCAGTCACTGCCGTCTCCTACTGTTGGCCTGACTCCAGCACCATCTACACACATTGCATGCATCCTTGCACTTCATTAGTACCGCATACTTACCAGGTAGTAGAAAATCATTCTACCACAGCATTAGGATTGTTTGTTGCTTTGCGTTGTAACCCAATGCATGTGCAAATAAAATTAAACCATTACCAGTTTGCCATGAGCACTGATAAATACCTCAGTTTTTATTCCACTCTGATGTTGTCAACCTTCCCATTAGAATAGACTTCATTGAAGCCTGGTTATGGTTTAAGTCTCCATATTCATTTCATAGTAAATAGAAGGGGACAGCTGACCAATCATGACAAAGCTTTGTTTATCATTGTAGAACATTTTCCAACACTGTCTTGTTGTTGTATGAGCAACGAGTGCTTGCTTTTGGAAATATCACCTACTTTGTAAAATAAAAACAGTCATGAAATGTAGCACGCCAAGGTAGCACAAGAGGAATAACAATCCGCATTATTTACCTGCCATTTCTTGACCATGGAGCACATCTTGTCACGGGTCAGGTCCATACCGTGGAAGTTGGTCAGGCAGTTCTTGCCTTGGACGTCCTCCGTGATCAGCTTAAACTTGCGGAAGGCCACCTCATCGTTCTGCAGGTCAGCAAGGCTGACCTCAAACACGCGACCCTTCAGACCGTCTGAGGCGATTCCTGGGTAAATGCAGACAACCGTTACTACGGGCACGGGCTAATCCTCAAACACTTGCAACATTAAAAGTTGGCAAGTCAGGTGATCTCAAAGTCATCATCAGCAGTCTTTTGGGACCAAAACAGCTAGTCATTCATTCCCACACATGCACACCTGATTACCAACTTCTCATCACATCTAGGTATTGGTGCCTGATCAACACCTCCTTGCCACTGCTGGAAGTGGAATCCACATGCGGACTTACTGGTTCCCTGAGTCCTGGTGACCAAGGTCTTGCCAAGATTGCGGATGTTGAACATTGCTGGTGCCTTGACATCGTACCAGTCCTTCTTGGAGAAAGGGTCCACACTGCGAGGTGACATGAAAACACATTCATCTTAGGCATTCCCATTTTCAAAATAAGGCCAGGCAGCTACATCGACACTGCTAGCTAGCTTGCTAGGAACTTCACAGAGCACGCACGGTAAACGCTAGCTTACATTCTCCAAAGAACATAACTACACCACAATTTCAAGTGACTTTCACCACTCCGTTAGATTTGTATGGATAGGTCATTTCACAAGTTCTTAACAGTGGCAGCAGCTAGCATGTGTTAGCTTCGGCTAACTAGTTAACATGCTACAACTACGTCAAGACACTTGAGGCAGCTTGGGTTTTAATATAAGAGCTAGTCCAAAAGTAGCACTCAGCAAGGCCGTACAATTGGAATAATGCTTGAATTCTGTTAAAGACGCCGAAAGGAAGCGCCACTCCAGAACGATACCGACGACCGCAGCCGAGGCCCTAGCAATCCGCTAAATATCGCAATCATCCTTTATCGTTTGCGCACGTTTACGGAACCTAACGAACGGAGACTCGCTCTTTATCACTCAGATGCGCGAATTTATTACTTACATCTTCTTTTTGGCACCTTTTTTGCCGCCTTTGGTCAGCCTCTTATTCTTGCCGACTGCCATGTTGGCTACAGGGAGTGAAAGAGGAGGAAAGGGGAAATCGCGCGAGACTTGAAGAGTTCGAGATCGAGAGTTTGTCTCTGCTCTCGCGAGTTTTACAATGAGCGCGCCCAGTTTTTACACGTCAATTTAATATCATGTACCATGGTCATAAACACAAACATTAACATTAATTGTAATTAATATTAACATTAACACAAAATAATATACATGAAAGATTAATAATACAATTCAGTTAATAGCACAAGTATATTATAATGAATACAATAATCTAATAATATACAATAGTGACTTGAGCATAATTTATCAAATTACTTACATGCATACATTTATTTTTTTCGTTTTTAATAAATCGTTTAACACTAAAATCAACTTTTTGTCGTCAGTGATTGATCACACAAACATTAAAATGACATTATACCTACAGAATAACATTGATTTAAGGTATCATGGTAAACAACAAATGAATATCATATTCTTCTTCTTCTTCTTTCTCTTTGGGCTTTTCCCTCCAGGGGTCCTACAGCAAACCAACGCCAACAACAACGACCCTCCTCTTGGGTCGTACATACTGTGACCATAGCCAACTCCATTGACATAAGACAAATATAATGTCAAAGATATGTCGCACTGTGCAATATTTCTGTGTGACAAGCTACTGTACATGTGATGTTTTTCACTGAGAAATGCCTCCAGGCTACAGAGGACATGGCAACATGCAGCACCCGCGTGCAGGCTGACGCTGCCGGCTGCTCCTTGAGGGCTGGCAATTGTGACGCCATCTCCACTTGTCCCCTTGCTCTGCTGTCAAAGCATAAGATGACAAAAGCAGCGGGCAAAGCTGACTTTTCTTGCAGTAGGAGAAACATCCATCCCTACGCCACAGAGACAATTTGCAAAGGAAAGACCCCGTCATTCTGCTTGAGCGTTTGCTTCGTCCAGCTGGAGTGAAGAATAAAAGAAAGCAGAAAGAAAGGTTGGCACGGGCAAACGTGCTCATCTTCTTTTAACTAATCTTAAGTCAACACAAAAGGAGAAATCTCAGGCAATATGTTGGGGTCAAATAGCATGTCAATATTTGACGCCAATATATTGCAATGCATGGAACGTTCAGCAGACATATTGATTGGAGTAACCCCCCCATTCACAGAGCTTATGTATGCCTATGGAATATGGATATTTCTCTTAAGTAAGCTATGAAAAACAAGCACATGGGTCATATGGAGCCGATCCGGTTGTACATAGACCAAATGGCAGGTAGTAGAGCACCACCAATCCGATACTCCCACAGCACCCCCCCCCCCCATAGGATGCCACAAGGGACACGGTGGAGCGCCTTTTCCAAGTCCACAAAGCACATGTAGACCGCTTGGCAAACTCCTGTGCACCTCTGGCGTAGGTTGGCAAAGGCAAGCTCGTTTATTGATTGTATCACCCTTAGTAAATATGAATCCTATAATAAAATAGATATTGAAGAAATAACAATAAAATTGACACTTGATTGAAACATCATTTAAAACAATGAAATCACTGCCATGCATGCATATTGATTACAAGAGATTGAAATGACACGAGTGCAATTGATTTATCCAGGTGACTAGAGTACAAGGCTGACGGAGTAGGCTTTTCCTATTTGGAGTGCACTCACGCTATTCAGGCCAGAGGAAAACCCTACCATTACTGAAACTTGCAGAACCACTCACAGCAGGAATTCTCCCACTTTCAACACTTTCTACTCACACCTCCTCATGAAAGCATCTATTGCAGGGGTGTCAAACTCATGCCATGGAGGGCCGAGACATTACACGTATTCTTTCCAAGCAGTTTCTCCAGCAGGTGATTTCAATGACAGCTCCTTCCCTCAAACCAAAGAAGGGTTCATCATTCAAATCACCTGCATTAGTAACCGGCTGCAAAGAAAACCTGTAGGGCCTCGGCCCTCCGTGGCATGGGTTTGACACCCCTGCATGCATAACTCCATCTCCAAGCATACAATCGTGGATGAAACACAGACTGGCTTTTTGTGGTGTGGGTATTTCTAAATTGCATTTAAGGGCAGCTTTTCATCTATTTGATGGCACCAGCAGGCCTACAATAAGGCCTACAATCTGCTAATAAAATGAAACGATAGACAAGAATAGAATGCCAGGCTGAAGAATAGAAAAGACATGATATACATTATACATTACATTTACATAAAATGTATTAAATGAATGACAATAGGTCTAAATATAAATAGAATAAAGAGCTTGGGACAGATTTGTGACATTATGGATCCAGATCCTGCATGGTGTACACCGAGTCCATCGTAGTCGGTCACAAGTGTTGTCGTTTGGGAAAATTGCCATGATCAACGATGTCAAGTGACACCTGAGCGACACACCTGCCTGCTGCCTCTGGGAGGCAACCGGCCTTGGGCTGCTACTGCGCATGCGCGCCACTCACTCACTTACTCACTCAAGGGCTCCGACTGTCATGGCGGTGACGGTCTGAAGCTACCACCTACCCGGGAGCAGCAACCAGGAAGCGAAAGCGACACAGCTGCGGCAGCACGGAGCCGAACGCCGTCCCTCGGCCAGCCGGGATTGAGTGCACTTTCCCCGACAGAGGAGAAACCGCGAGCGGACGCCTTGTGTTTTTTCCGGCGGAGGATAGGAAAAAACGGGCGGTTTGTGAGTTTGTCGCTACCTGTGTTGCACTCTCTGACAATAGCAACTTCCGCCGGTTGTAAAGTGGCCCTTTATCAAGCCTCCTCACCGGCTAGAGGAGACGGTAAGGGCTGCCTTCACCTTCCCCGTCTTCCTTCCTTCCCCCACCGTCTCGTCGGGCAGGATTTAATCCGCCTGTGAGCTATCAAGTTACGGACTAAAGAAGAGGAGTTCGCGGACGCACTCCCACGGCGGAAGAACACACTTTGTACTTTTCCTGTTGGACTGACTTTATTTGTCCCGAACGGGGAAGGACATGCTTGTGTAATGTGTCGGTAGACTGTCCGCAACTCGCCCAACCCACCCAGAGGGGAATCGAAGTGGACCCCTCTCCCTCTCTCCTGCCTTGACTTGGATTTGCGAGGAGAACAGGTGCATTTACCTGCGGACGCCACCCGGGCCCCGCCTGAAGCAATGGCGAGCGAGGAGACCTCTGGCCCGGACGCCACGCCGGCCAACCTGGCTCTCAACCCGGCCGTGCCCATCAGGGGCATCCGGATGAAATTCGCCGTGCTGGCCGGTCTGATGGACGTCGGGGACGTGTCCAATCGAGACATCGTGGAGACCGCCTTCAACCTGGTAAGCTGATTTAGATTAGCTCGGAATAGCCCCCAGGTGGCAGTCACGCTGGGATCACTGGGACACGATCACGTCTGATATCACCTTGTCTTGCAAGTGTCTTTGCACAAAATGAAAGTGTTCAATGAAACCTTTTGTCGTTCCGCTGGCATTAACGGTGAAAAACGCCCTTTTGCTTTTGGAGCGTGGGAGGTGTCGGGCGGAGAGGGTGACTTTTTTTCGGGACAAAACCCCACGAAGGTGTACTCCTCGGAGGGGACGTGTTGGCTCCGTTTTTCAACACAACAGGTGTCAGCCATCCCAAACCGTCAAACACGGAACTACTACACTCGCATTTCCATGACAACCCCTGCTCACTCTCCAGGCATGACCAATTAACTTACATCAAATCAAACTTACACTTTTCTGACCCCCGCCATCTTGGTTGGGACACACTGACGGGGCATTCAGGGAAGCAAACTCAGGAACTGGTATTAAAACCTATATGACTAGCTGCAACCATACACACACCTCATTGTGCGCTTTCATATTTTTGCTACTCCTCCGAAGACCTTGACTTTTTAAATGAGAATTTTATTGAAATTGCCAACATTTTTCTCACCTTTTAAAAAGTAGAGATGGGCCACACACACTTGGCACCATGGAAGACAAAATGGCAGCATGCAATAAGAATACCAAAAATGAAAAACGCACACTATGCTGGTAAGATAAAATGGGTCAAATGTAAACAATGTCCTTCTAAAAAACAAAACAATAATTAGCAGGAAACAAATAACCCAGGCAGTTCCTGTGATTATGTATATTTCAGGTCCCCACTGGTTTACATAAAGGCACCATGAGTGATACTATAATTACAACGTGAACGTGGTGAGTAATGATTAGGTTTGACACCGGCGAGAAACCAACGTGGATGTGACACGATGACTGGTGTCAGGATGCTCATTGCCAAGACTTGTTGAAGCCAGTCAGCCTTTTAGTGACATTTCCAGGTCACTGATGGTGTGTGTGTGTGTGTGTTGCCAGGTTACAACCTGTTGGCCACCTCAAGTCCTGATCCAGCACAGTCTGGCAGTTGGCATGATGAGATTTCTTGGTGGGAAATCCCATATTTTCTGGCAGAGGGATGAGAATGAAGGGAAGGTCGGTTAGTGTGAAGGGCAACATGCAACTGGAGCTGGGCTGCTTTGGTGGGGTGTGGAGATAGACCTAGAACCCGTAGGACTGCTTTGTCTTGGCGCCAATACTGTAGTCCCCGGCTTGGACGAATGGGAATCTCACCCTCCCCTATGTGAGATATGAAGAGTTGCTTGATGGGTGCAGACTTTACGATCTCACCTCAAACCTTTAAAACTGGCAGCCAGGGTTCTGGGGCCCCATGGAAAACAAAAATCCCCCTGGGTGGGAGTGGGGTAGGGGGTTGCTTTTATCAACCCATTGGCTAGCAAATACATATTTATCTGTTCATCCCAAAGATGTGTTATACGTCTTTTACGCTTTTTTGTGTCAGGCAAAAAGAGAAGCCGTAAAAGCAGCCACAAGGGGGCAGCCTTGCATTACTCCATGTAATAACACCTCCACAGGAAGCAGGAAGTCAAAGCATGGAGCCGTGTAGCGTGCACCAGGTTTTATATCGAAGGGAAAGGACACACATGTGATCGTTATCAGCCGATTTGAGCATAAAAGCCTTGTTGGAGCATCCCTACACTGCAGTAATCTAGTCATAATCCAGTCCACTAATTCATTCAGTGCTGTTCTGAGAGTAGGTTTCTCCCACGACGCTGTTGATGGCTACCAATCATCTTCCTACCTTGTTTGCTCCAAGTCACAAAGGCCACCATGCCACAGTTAGCTAGCTGACCCCGCCCCCTTGTGTACACCCGCTTGATGGAGGACAGCTTTGCATAAATATTGTTTTAAAAACAGGCTTTGCTACACGTCTTGAAAGAGAGCCTGGAGCTCTGCCGTCTGTGTCAGTCAGCTACAGCCGTTTGATCCTCTTCAGTGAATGTATGCAAAGCTAGCATGATGAAGATGGAGCTCACTTAACAGGAAAAACATTGCTTTAGTTTCCCCCCATAGACTTCCTGTATGAAGGTATTGCTCACCACAGCAGGGTGTCAAACTAGCTGTTGGCGCGTGCGTGCGTGCATGGGCTCTCCCCTTTTTCAAAGTCATTTGTGCTAAACGGGGGGCGTTGCCAATGGCGGTGTGTGTGCTGCCTGCAGGGTCGTGTCGCTGACAGAGCTGCTCTTTTTGCCCCAGGCATAGCAGGGATGCACAGTAGCGTTCAAGTGCTGGGATATGTGATGTTTGGGCTGATGATCATTTTGAACTTGAAGAGTCTCTCATCTCCACCTGGGGAATCACCTGCCTCTCAGGGACTGCGGTCACCGTGGAAGCTGCCTTGCTTTGTGGCATCATGCAACTCCTTGCACGTGACGTGCCGCCTGGAGTGGTTGTTGTGATCTAAACTTGTTAACTTTGCTCGCACTGTCGGCAACAGCAGTGCTACACTAGCGTCACCTCCGGATCAACATTCTGTTGTCCCAGATTTCCCATTTCTCTCACCGCTCCCTCCTTGGTTCCACTTTGAAAACACCCCTCCATTTTCACTTTTCACCGGACCCTTCAGTGAGCTGCAGCGCGCCGCTATCCTACTGCTAACCATTAGCTAGTTGGCACGTGTCGCTTGTGCAGCTGTGACGACGTCACTCGTCAGCACCAGAGTTTGTGTTTAAGAGCCTGCCCATGGAAAAAGAAAAGTTGTTCATTTATAAACACTTAAGCAACATGCAAATTAAACTGCTGACATCCGTACTCGCACTATGTATTGTAGGCACTGGCCAGCCCTGCCTTTCAAAGGGGGCGCCCCAAACCTGTTCCACCAGTCAGCCCTGAGACTGAAAGGTTCTTCCTGCTCCAAGATACTAGGACCGTGTACCTGGCACGGCAAATTCTGGAAAAGATGCAATGCCAATGTCTAACACCTCGGTGTGAGACCACTTGTTACACACGCCTTCAGTCCTAATGCAAACCCTGAACTAACTGCCAGTGAGGCGAGTGCCTCACCTGATACTGGCAATACTGGTTTGACAACACACGTCTATCAGGTTGGATCAGTAGGACTGTGGCGGCTAATCCTGGCTTGCTTCTTAATAATTGACTTTTTCCTGCCACCACACTTCTCCCCTTGGAGCATGTGAGGTCACTGGCAACAAGGAAATGCTTTGTTGACTTTAGGATCCCATCGCCCCTTTCCGTGTCCGCCTCTGACATTCTTCAGCATGAATGTAGCAACACAACACATCTCCTTCGGAAAGATTTCCATGCACAAAAACAGACATGAGGTAGTGGTACTTCATGAGGAACCATTCTTTCCAAAAGTACCCCAACAGCAGTAGTTTCAGGTCAAAGTTGGGCTGTGAAATGAAACTAAGATAACCAGTAGGCATGGATGAAAAGGCCTAAAATCCATATTCCATCTATAAGCCATCTACAGTTTATTGAATATCAGCATACGTCAATACATTTCTTACAGTACAATACAATTCTTAACCTTTTTGACGTTGAGGTCCAAATTGGCCTGGGGCCCATTAAATATTAACACTATAGATTGAATGGATCTCATTCATTTGTTTTCAATATTCTTGAATTCTTTATGCCTTCCTACCCTCGTACCTTCCTACCCTCCTACTGGATCTGTCTGCTGTTTCAGACGTGAAGCATGGCAGGTGGCACCTCTGAAGATATTCTTAGAAATCCACCTCACTTCACTTTGCTCTTTTTTCATCATTCACCATCACTTTTGTCTCGCATTCCCTCCAGCGTGTTCACCAGCATCCTTGGAAATATCCTGAGTCAAACAGCAATGGTGCCTTTTACAGTCAGTGGAGGCATCGCACTTGGCTAGCACATGACCAGCATGAAGCGGCTGGCGTATCAGTCCATGTGTTGATCCGTCTGAGCTTTGATGAAGATGCTGATACTGGAGTGACCTTTACAAAGCACCCTCAACAATCTCCCCTGACACTGCTCATTTCCTGGGGAAGCAGCCATTGCTTATTTTTTTATGTATTCATCATTGTCGAGTGTCCGCGGTGTAAAGACTGCCAGAGGAATGTAGTACTAGTCTGTGTGGCAACACGTATCTGATGGCCTCCTTCCTTCATTAGACTTAGTGATGCACTAACGTGGTTAGTGGCGTGCCGCAACATTTTTCCAAAGTAAAAAAACGTGCAGTGGCTTGAAAAAGGTTGAAAAACACTCTTCTAAAGTACTGATTACTACTGAATATCTCTTAAAGTGGCAGTTCTTGCTGTCAAACAGGGGAACAGGGAAGTTGTGTGTTTAGAAATAAAACATTGTGTGTGTCAGAAGTTTAACATTTAACAATATGGTGGCAATGATCACTGATCAGTCATGGTGATGTGAAATGCTGATATTGTTATGATCCATCCCTAGTGCTGAGGGAGGTCATGTCCTGGATAGGCGAGCGTGCTGCTTTGTTTTCATGGACCAGTGTGCTAAAGTGCATGAAGTGCATTTGCTTTGATGCCTTGTTAAAAAGAGGATTCGGGGGGGCTAGAACGAGTAGCTTGGTCACAATCAGTATGACAGCTCATGCTCATTGGAGTGTTTTTCAGCTCTGGTTTGTTTAAAAAAAAAAAAAAAAAATCGACCAAAACAAAAGGCTCTGTTGTATGTGGTCCTCATCTAAAGGTCAGTGGATTTTTATCTCGTGGAACAGAAGCCTAAGCCGTACATCACGCATCTGTGCGTGTTCTTCAGCGGCATGAGCGTCGCCAAGAGTGTGGCAATACAACATCTTGCCATTCATGCCAAAGTGCAGCGTGAAGAATTAGAAAGGCGCCACCGGGATGTGATTTAAGTCCACTACATTTCACACCACCAGCCTCTGCAGCAATGCATGCTTCTTTTGATGGTCTGCATGCCTTTTTGGGCGCCCTGACTAGCGGAAACGGGCGAGTGGACAAAAGGCCAGTGATGATTAGGTGATGGAGCTGGACTTTCTTTCTCTAATAATTGGAAGATGGCATGATCTTCTATCTTCTCACTGAGGATTTGAAAACCCCCAAAGTGACCTTCAACTTGAGCGTGGCTCCAGCTCCGTGCACAACTTCCCAACCATCCCTGCTGTGCATGTCCTTCTCCATGGAGACCATAGGGAGTGCCGGTGCTTTGTTACATCCCAGCGGCTGCTCGGCCATGATTAATTCAGGTAGGCCTCAGGGGGATCGGCCGGGCTAGGTTACCCAGTCGGGGGTGCTGGGGTGTCTGGTTGCCATAAAGCCATACTGTGTTGGTGCAGAGACTGAGCTAGACCTGATCCAGAATAGCTCAAATGTAGCTTTAGCATATTTGGTTCTTAACGAGGTTTAAACTAGAGCTACAATACCCCAAAGCAAGAAGGGGGTGTGGGACACAAAGTCATTTATTGAGAAGAACAATTCAAGTGAAAGATATTTGGACAAAAAGCTGATATTTAGCTGAAACTTCCCAATGTTTTACTGCTGATGACTAAAGAACCCAAAAGGTAGAAAGCAACCTTTTTCTGATGAAAGATGAGTCTAATCTTCCTTTTAGTATGAACCGTGTTTATATAGTCCTGTGCCTTGAAAAATCAGTCATCTTTTGAACAATGGCTGGGATTGAACGAGTTCATGACTTTGTCATCTTCCATGTCCCAGAAGCCTACAACAGCCCAGCCATTGCTTTGGAGGTGCAGTGATCAATGTATTGATGTATTATGTCTTGTGTATAAAAAAAGTCAACCATTCAACGAGCCATTGAACATCCGTGCAAGCCGGGAGTGCACATATCTTCCATGTACTGTAGATGGAACCATAACTGCCATTTCCAGCCATAGGAGAAGGTATGATGGTGTATGGAATGGTCCACCATCCCTGCTGTCGAGACTGCGTGTGTTCATCTTCACCAGCACCACATCTGCCGTCTTGCTAACTGCCAGCTTTTATGTGTCCTCCCTCTAGCTGGTCGGCGGCCAGTTCGACTTGGAGATGAACTTCATCATCCAGGAGCCTGAGAGCATCGTGTGCATGGTGGAGCTTTTGGACAAGTGTGAGCCCACCTGCCAGGCCGAGGTGTGGAGCATCTTCACCGCCATCCTCAAAAAGAGTGTCCGCAACCTGCAGGCGTGCACCGACGTAGGTCTCATCCAGCTGGTGCTGCAACGCATATCGGCCACTGACAGCATGATCGCAGGTACGGGAGGAGGGCCACGCCACGCTCAGGCTTTCATCCTTTTTATTTCCAGTATTGTTATGAGCCACTGTCCAAATATGTATTTAGTAGCGTGTCATGATGGCTGGTATGATGCCAGTGCAACACGCATGAGCAGGACTTGGCGTGTCCTTGCCGTTTGCATCAGTGCTCTTTGGGCCTCCAGCAACTGCAGTCAAGTGAGGATGAAGGAGATGAAGTGCAAATGTTTCCTACATCCTAGCTCTCGTACACCCTTCCCATCAGGTTTGCATGCTTGTGTGGTTATCGGTGTTATCGTGTTATCAGATGCAGGTAGTAATATGTTCAGCTAGGAACAGGCCAGATAACCTGCTTGCTTTCTCTTCCAGACCTGCTGGTGGACATGCTGGGCGTGCTGGCCAGCTACAGCATCACAGTCAAAGAGCTGAAGCTGTTCTTCAGCAAGCTGCAGGGGGAGAAAGGCCAGTGGGTGAGTCCCGTGATGGCGTCACCAGCACGTCGATCGCTGCCGTCCCCACCGGGCTTCTTGTGTCCTTGTCACACAGATAGGTCATGTTGGTACAGATGATTTGTCTGCAGAGCTTTGGGATCCAAAGCAATGCTGCAATATGATTACCCTGGGCTCACACGGGCCCTAACCCTATCCGTCGCGGCACTCCTGATCCTAATTCGTCTTGCCGCCACCATGCCGGCTCCGGTAGGCGCTGCTGCGAGCGTCCGATCTGCGGCACTGCGGCAGCGACAGCAGATGTTCACGCGATATAGCCTTGTATACAGGAAGTTGTTGTACACAATAGGCGTGTTTGCCTGGTGTTTTTTTGGTGCCGTGACATAATGTGTATAACAGGCGAGTTTGGGGTGGCAGCCATCTTCTTTTTTGTTTCATCACATGTGCTTGAACAACACGACCAACTCTCCTGGGCACGCAACCCAATCATCCACAATCCTTATGTGGAACATCAACACACGTCTTTTCCTTTTGTGTCTTCTAAAGATACGAAAACCGTTATGGGACACTCCTATTTCCACCGTGAAGGCCTCCAAAATGCTCCAACAAGGTTTTCTCTCCATGCCAAGCCAACAAAAAACCTTCCACATCATTTGTCTGTTCCCAGTTGTTCCTATGCACTAGGTGGCTCCTATTACCTGCCCTGTTAGATCTTCTTCTCTCTTTAGAACATAAAGAAGGGAAAGACGTGTTTCACATAAGGATTGTGGATGATGAGCACGTCAGGTCTGTTCGTTCAACGCCACAGTCGAGTAGTACATGTTGTGACATGGTTTGACCAACATGCTCCACCAGTGTGGCACTGGCGTGCAGATATGAAAAATGAGTTTTGTAAGTCCTATGTGCTTGACGTGCGACTGTCACTCAGCCTCGTCATGCAGTGAAGCTCCTGTCGGTGTTGAAGAACATGGCTCACAGGAACGGACCCGACTCCTTCTTCAGCTTTCCGGGGAAAAACGCTGCTGTGAGTTGACCTTTCCAAACTTTCCAGTGCTGCAAATGTGAGACCCATGTGTTGTCTTCCAAACAGGCCATAGCTCTTCCACCCATTGCTAAGTGGCCCTACCAGAACGGCTTTACCTTCCATACGTGGCTCCGCATGGACCCGCTCAACAACATCAATGTGGACAAGGACAAGCCCTACCTCTACTGGTCAGTCCCTCCCATGGCCTCATGGTCCTCATCTAGAAAAATGGCACTAAAATGAAATGGGACTAAATGTCTGCATGTACCAGAAACCCCAAATTTGCATCTAGACAAAAAGAAAGAGTTCTCAAAAGTGATGCAATTTGTGGTGTATTGATTCCACCTTGAGTCATTCTTAATCACGCTGGTAGGGAGACCACGAGTATGAAGAAGTGGACTGGGAAAACTCTCGTATTTTGAGGCCACAGCAGAGACATAAGATATATAAAACGGATCCCATCCGCAGGGCCAAGCGCCATGCACGTACTGCTGGGGCTTTTTGTCGGCCTTCTGCCTGCACAAGCCAGTACCGACACCTACTCGTGCCTGATGAAATGCTGGTCTTTGCACCAGCTTCTGTCTCTGCTCCAGCTCCACACACAATCATAGCACACGTTTTCTACGTTGAAATCTCTGGTTTGAGTGTAGATGTATTGTCTGGGATTTCAGAGCGTACTTGCAGCAAATTGTTCTAGCATATTATTTTTCTTTGTATTTGGTTATTTAGACAACCCATACGTGCAGAACAATAGATGTTCAGACTAGGAATAGACCGATATGGATTTTTTTCCATCACCCTTAGCCGATGGCCGATTATGGACTGCCGATTTAGCTTGGGCCAATATTTGGGGCCGATACTGCTTTTGCTCCCTCAATTTACATGGAAAAATGACTATGATAACAAATATTATAGGTCTCAAGTTTATTTATTGAAATGTAACACTGAACACAGGATTCAGTTTACTTAAACACACATTTAAGTAAAAAGTGTTTCATCAAGTATTGTCTATGAAATAAAATTAAAAAATATATTTTACCTTTAAGCATGAATATTTCAAATTCAACCACACATAATTTAAAATAAAAGTATTTGGTGCTTTGAATTATTGAAGTATGTTGATGAAATAAAAACAAATATAGAAGCATAATTCAAACAATTGAGGTATTGCACACAGTAGTAACAAACTAGCAGATTGATAACGCCAAAAGCAATGACACAATTTAGTACTATATATAAACGCTAGGCCTCTGATAGCACACACGGCTGCTCCAATTGGTTCTGTGCATGTGCGTACGTGTGCGTGCGTGTGTATCCTCGGAGAGAGCGCACACACATATAATAACACGACACGCATTTAACCTGAGCCCGGCGTTGGCTGAATGAAACCCCTCCAAACACCATGGGACTGAATTGCCAAGGTTGCCATGAAAGCGGTGTTGGTAACAGCTGTACATATTAGCCTCCAACTACACTAACAGCTCCTAATTCCAACGGTAGGCACTTTTAAAGATGAAGCATTCAGCAGCATTCCCGGTTTTCAGACCCACAAACTAAACTATATTGCATGCACTTGGCGTTCATGTTTCCTGTTTCAAAGCAGGTGGAAATATTTCAATTAAGTTGAATACTTCCTGTTGCAGTGGGGAAGGGGTATTGTGACTGCATTTGTTGCAGGGTCCTCGGGCAACACAAAGCTGCCCATGGATCCCTGTTTGTAAATAATGCGGTGGAAAAATACACTGGCGAACCCAGGCACGTATCGGCTGATGCCGAGTCAAGTAAAGAACGCAAATATCGGCCCGATGTATCGGTGGATCCTTAGTTCTGACCCACTCTTGGAGAAGCAGTGACTTAAGATCTCCAAAAGGCTACGAAGGTGGCGTACTGATGCACACATCGTCATGTGGCCTTGTCTTGATACTTCACATATGGTGCGTGGAAAGGCTTGGCAAGCCTGGTATTCTAGGATTCTGCCCGGGAATCTTACACCTTGGTTTTTTTCTTTCAGCTTCCGTACCAGTAAAGGCCTGGGCTACTCGGCGCACTTTGTGGGCGGCTGCTTGATTGTGACTTCCTTGAAGTCCAAGGGGAAAGGATTCCAGCACTGTGTGAAGTTTGACTTCAAGCCTCAGAAGGTGAGGGCAAAAGCCAAACAATGGTGGCCCTGCGTACGTCCTGGCATAACGGCCCAGGCCATGTCCACACAAATGGGGATTATTTTCAAAAATGCTCTTTTCAGAACGTTATTTCCCATCTGTCAGCAACATTGAGTTAATGTAAAACGGAACGTGGATGAAAGATGATCTGTACTGAAATGCAGATGTCATTATGACTACTGTGCTGTGAAGTGTCAATCATTATATCCATCCAGAAACGACCCCATCGGCTGTGTGAGTCAGGACTAGCGGGGCTGCTTCGTTTGTCATCTTAGAAGCGCGTTTACTCCACAAGACCAGAAACAAAGTGGAAGTGAGTCGTCAAGTGACCTCACCAGCTGTGTTGTGTTTTCAGTGGTACATGGTGACCCTGGTGCACGTCTACAACCGCTGGAAAAACAGTGAAATTAGCTGCTACGTCAACGGAGAGCTGGCCTCCTTTGGGGAGATTGCCTGGTTCGTCAACACCAGCGACGTGAGTGGAGATGTGGAGATGCTATTTGTTCTTCTCGTGTGGATGACCAGTCACTCTTTACATTCCTGCCCTAGAGGGCTATGGAGCCGCTGCACTTTACCCTCCATCTGTGTTAAAAGGAACGTTTACACCGCAAAAGCACATGGCCACTATTGAGCCACCGGTCAAAGAACACTGGCATTAACAGCTGTGGCTGTAGGCAACCTTCTGGTGTAGCTTTTCAGTCGCTCCACAAGATGAAAGGAGATGCTTTAATCAAATGTAAATGTTTGTAAAACATGAAAAAAGCAGAATGAATCCAGAGCCACCATCCACCAGCACCAGCCTGGGCCAACACATAGCCACACTAACACGAGGTAAGCTCATCAAATCCCACATGCTACCAGCTTTGGGAACAAATATGAGGGGAAGGAGAGGCTAAAAATAGCAGGTGTAGTAGATGTTCATGCTAAGAGATGCTTCCTGACCACAAGCAGGAGAAAAGCTCTGTGAAGCAGCCTTTCCATTTATAGCAAACGTTTTGCTGGCATCTTTGCTGCTATTTTGGGTCCTTTTTATGATCACATGACCTCCTTTTCCTCTTCATCTTTCCAAATGGCGTGCTTAGCTGTATTGCCTTTCTGGAGATCTTAACGCCGCCGTTCAAATCCCCGCAGACGTTTGACAAGTGCTTCCTGGGCTCGTCCGAGACGGCCGACGCCAACCGTGTCTTCTGTGGCCAGATGGGGGCGGTCTACTTATTTGGAGAGGGCCTCAATGCCGCTCAGATCCTGGCCATCTACCAGCTGGGTCCAGGTTACCAGGTGAGGTGGAAAGGAGGATGCATTTTCTACCGCTTATCCTCACAAGGGTTGTTCAGGCAAGCCAGCCAATCCTACACAGAGTGGGCGTGTCCCGTCGTACCGGCATCATTTTCATACCATTTATTGTTGATTGATTGCATCCTGCTGCGGCGAGGAACGACTAATATTAAGATTACAAATGCATCTCTGCAAGTACCTGGTCACAATATGCCTGTTTTATAATCCAGTTATGGTCACACTATTATAACAATAAACCTGTTTAAAAATATCATATGTTATTAAATACATGAATGTGATTGTAATGAAGGCCTGACCTAACTGCAGATGAGTACGAAACCACTGCTAACTTGCCTCTTCATGAAAATGGCATCCCTTATTTCTATTTCAGCATGTGTCAGGTTAACGTAGCAACAGACGAGTTTATCAGATGCAGTGTGACGTGACACACAAGACATATTGGGATATGAATCCTGGTGCCAGGGATACTGGTGGTGGTGTTGTTATTTCTTCAGGCACCTGAGGGCACAAAGGAAGTGGCAGCTGTCACTCTGTCTGCTTATATTTTCAGCCATGTCCGTCTCCTTTTGTCCTCCTCCAGGGCACGTTCAAGTACAAGGCCGAGAGCGACTTGATGTTCGCCGAGCACCACAAGACCCTGCTCTACGACGGCAAGCTGTCCTCCAGCATCGCCTTTGCGTACAATCCTTGCGCCACAGACGCCCAGCTCTGCCTGGAGTCCTCCCCCAAGGACAACGCCTCCATTTTCATCCATTCCCCTCATGCGCTCATGCTGCAGGTAACGTTCATTGACTTGCTTTCTCTACTCCACACCAAGCAGAGAGACCCGGTTGTCACGTTTTTAGCGTAGCAGCCTCGTTAAGGCCACAGGTGTGAATGTAGGGCACTGGCCAGACCGCTGCCCCCGCTGGAAACGCCTCTGCTGGTTCATACCAGCTTTGTGAAGAACACCCTCGGCAGCACCAGCCATGCACCATGCCAAACGTGGAACCATATGGCACCCATGTTTGGTGAGGTTTGCAACACAAATACAATAACAAGTCAATAACCAACCAAAATCATCTGTGTACATCTTGTACATCGTACATGTACGACGGCTACTTGGCTTGTTCCCTACATCTTCATATCAATAACTCTTCTGGAAATCTACTTAGACATGTGAAATACTCATTTCAGCCGCTGTATGGCGCAAGGACACAATTTGAATGAGTCACGTACTTTCCAATGGTCACTACGTTTTATACATGCTGTTTGTATACTGTATTACATATTTCATATTCTTAATAAGAAACTCCTGCGTGTGCGCACGTGTGCAGGACGTGAAGGCGGTGGTGACCCACTCGGTCCAGAGCGGCATCCATTCCATCGGGGGAGTGCAGGTCCTCTTCCCGCTTTTTGCCCAGCTGGATTTCTGCCAGCCCTCCAGCCAGGAGTTGGACACCTCTGTCTGGTAACTATGGAAACCATCATGCTCATACACATGTGGCTTCATTAGGCGTCAGGCCCGTTTTGGCTTCACCTGTACAGTACATAAAGGTTTGATGATGATGATGATGATGATGATGCATAAGCTGGACAGCCGCCGCCATGCTCGTCCTCCTTCCAGGCGACAACCCCTCACCAACACCAAGGGGACACGACACCCCCATTCAGTCACATCCCATGTCATGCGTGCCCGTCACGCTGGAGGCTTGTTAGCAGCTGACGCAGATTCTTCTTCTGTTTGTCTCCTTTGCCTCCTAGCTGCACTCTGCTCTCCTTCGTCATGGAGCTGCTCAGGAACAGCGTGACCATGCAAGAGCAGGTCCTGGCCTGCAAAGGCTTCCTGGTCATCGGTTACACCTTGGAGAAGGTAGGACAACATGACGGTGTCAGCCAGAGTTTCACCAGGAGTGTTATGTTACCTTGTCAAAGGTAGAGGTGGACATATGATGGCTGGTCCCAAAAAGCCTTTATCTGCAATCCAGAACCATGTAACTCCGTATCATTCCATGCTGGAGCCTATCCCAGCTGACCTTGGGCAGGCTGCACCCATGACACCCATGACACCCATGACATAGGCACCTATGACAGTTTAGTCTACAAACAAGCCAACATGCAACTTTGATCTTTCATTCTGAGATCCAGCTGATTGTATAGAAGTCATTGTTGCAGGCTTGTCATCCTTGTAAAGGAGCAAGTCATATGCTGTAGGGCAGCACCATGACGCTATGACATGACGCTGCCACCACCATGCTCGAATGTAGCCAAAACACTGCCATCATCATTGCTACGCGTGGAAAAGCCAAAGGGAAACATTAAAGCCAAGCAAGCTAGGTGCTTTAGTGGAAAGTGGACTTACAAAAGCATACAGTGGTGGGTTGTTGGACTTCCAAGGCAAAAGATGCACTCCCCTTCATCTTTGTCTACATGTGCCCCCCCCCCCCCCCCCCAAATATGCCTGACCACCGTCTGCAGTCGTCCAAGGTCCACGTGACACGGCCCGTCCTGGACATTGTGCTGGCCTTCTCCAGATACCTCAGCAACTTGCAGAACGGCATCCTGCTGCTCAAGCAGCTCTGTGACCACATCCTCTTCAACCCCGCCCTCTGGATCCATGCCCCCGCCAAGGTAGCAAACACAACTACTGTCACCTTTGACCTTTTCCAACACCCTGCTCCTGCTTCCAGATGTAATTACGTTTGTACTTCTATCATCAGCATTCTAGAGAAAATACCAGCAATAGAAATGCAATCAATATTAAAATGCTTTGAAACAAACGTACACACATACTGTATGTATGTGTATACATACGTACATACAGGGTCAGGCAAAATGATCTGACACATCTGTAGGTTCAATAAAAGGCAAATAAAGTAAAGAAACAAAAGTGTTTTTACTTTCCAAAAGTACATATAATGCCATTGTGTTCATTATGTTTTAAAAATGACATCAGTTCTGGCGGTGCAAGGTCGGCTGGTTGATTTTGGTTTCAATGCAGATCCAGTAGCTGTGAAGTTGGTAGCCAAAGCAAGATGGTGTTTGGAGCTGCTATAGGATCATGGCTACCAAGATTGAAGTGCAAACGGGACGCTGGTTGTGGTGCAGTTAGATTTCTTTGTTTGGTAAACGTTTCCACAATGAAAGCGCCATGCTCACCAGTCCAACTCATGGCAGCAACTGGAAAACAAACCACAAGCGTTATAAAGAAACACAGCAAAATGGCATATGTACTTCTTTCTTTCTTTATTTGCCTTTTATCGAACCTACAAATGTGGCAGATCATTTTGCCTGATCCTGTGTGTGTTTATATATATATACACACATATACATATATATATATATATACACGCACAGTATAATGTATGTTAGTACAGCATTTATTTTGGAGCATCCAAATGAGGGATGTTCCAATGATGCATTCAGATGAAAGAAGGGTGGTAATGAGAATAAAATGTTTTTCCTTGGTGTGGTGTGGAGGCTTTCCCAGCTTAGGACTTTGTGATCCACAGGTTCAACTGACCCTGTACACGTACCTGGCCACAGAGTTCATCAGCACCGTGACCATCTACAACGCCATCCGCAGGGTGGGCACCGTGCTGCAGGTCATGCACACGCTCAAGTACTACTACTGGCTCATCAACCCTCAGGATCGCAGCGGCGTCGTGCCGAAAGGCCTTGGTCAGACCTTTTCCTCCCTACCCGCATTCTCCTTTCTCGTCTAAGCAGGGACGCCCGGACTTCCCTCTCCTCTGCTCCTAATGTCTCCTAAAAATCATTCCAGATGGACCGAGGCCGACCCAGAAGGAGATGTTGTCTCTGCGAGCCTTTCTGCTGCTGTTTGTCAAGCAACTCATCATGAAGGTAGGCTGGCCACACGTCATGAGACCAGGCGGAGATCTGTGCCCCTGTCTGTGCTTGTAGGACCACGGTGTGAAGGAAGACGAGCTGCAGAGCATTCTCAGCTATCTCCTCACCATACATGAGGTAAGCTGATGTTTGCACTATGTGGCCGCTAGATGGCAGCATTGCACCACCCCACCATGACTGCCCAGGGGCCTTTCTGTCCTGCAGGATGACAATCTGATGGATGTTCTGCAGTTGTTGGTGGCACTGATGTCTGAGCACCCTGGCTCCATGGTGCAGGCCTTCGACCAACGCAACGGCATTCGGTATGGCCTAAAGCAGTCAAATATGCACGTGGAAGTGTAATAGAAGTACCTGCTGCTAATATGCAATGTACAAATGTAACATAGTCTTCCCACCATTTGTGTGTCTGGCAGAGTCATTTACAAGCTTTTGGCATCCAAGAGCGAAGGGATACGAGTGCAGACGCTAAAAGTCTTGGGCTACTTCCTGAAACATTTGACACCAAAGTAAGCACTGCGACAAATATACTCCTCGCTTTCTCTTACGCGACTGCAGCGTTCAGGAGCCCATACTCATGATAGGACGTATGTATCTGTACAACTTTAGACTGGACCTATAGGATCTAGATTGGCAACTGAAATATAGAACAGGGGTGTCCAAACTACGGTCTGAGGTCCATGTCGAAGTGGGCCATGCCAGTGTCCAGATGTGAGGGCAGACTCCACCGTGCAAGTAATATGAGCTTAATCATACTTCTCCGTTGAGACACTAGGTGGAGCTGCTGTCTTGGAAAAGTAAGCGGAGATGGTGGAAGGTGAGATTCCATCTTGAAGGGAGTGCTATGCTATGCTAGGGGCCTATGTTAGCCAGGTTAGTGGAGTCTACTCTTAAAGGTGTGGAAGTTGACATTGGAAGGAAGGAAGCGGGCAAACATTTCCCCCGTGGATTGCTCTTTTATGATGCCATTTCCTCACAAACACCAAAGCAGCCCCCCCACCTGAAGTCAGCTCTTACTGGTCAGCTAGCATAAGTGTAGCATGCTAGTGTATGAGTGTGTTGGAATTGCATCCACGGACACTAAAAGCATATGCGATGCTGCTCAAAGACGTGGATGCGCGTGGAGAGATGAGAGAAGGAGAAGGTGTGTCGAGTCCAGCCGTGCCCTCTCACGGTGAAAACCAACATGTCGCTCTGGAGTACGTGTTGCAGGCCGTGCCAAACCATGAAAACAAGAAACTTCTAGTCCGGGAAGGAGGACGCTTTGTGTTGTACAGAACGATAGTCGTCATTACATCAGAATATGAGGTGTACTGTATATTCGTGAAGGTGTAGTCACGTTTGTCGTGTTCTCCTCAGGAGGAAGTCTGAGGTCATGCTGAGTCACAGCCTCTTCTCCCTGCTCACAGAACGCCTGACGCTCCACACGGGCCAGTTCTCCATGACCACCTACAACGTGCTCTTTGAGGTCACTTGGCATTGCAGGAACGTATAACGACTGTGTTCGGTAGAAATTCATGAAATTCATCACCCCACCCCCATTAGATTCTCACAGAGCAGATCTGCACACAAGTCATTCATAAACAACATCCAGACCCGGATTCCACCGTGAAGATCCTCAACCCGCGTAAGTGCCTCCTCCAAGCCTCACACTTGCACTGCAGCATTATTCCCGTGCATGCCCCCCCACATGGATCCCAGGGTACTTTATTGATGGGTTTTCATGCAACTGTACCTCCAGTAATGTTCTCCTTTATGGCACTTCATTGCTTCCATTCGCCATATTCCCAAATGGAATAGTTTATATTTTACTTGATGACTTTGTAAATAGCACTTCTACCATGATTAGAGCCCATAGACGGGAAATAACACCCCTATAGTCACCTTTACACTCTGATTGTCCAACATAGAGTAGAATAATAAGAAAATGAGATGTAAATAAGACTCCTGCTGGAGTGTGTATTGCAGTAAATATATAGGAATGCCAACTGTCATCCCTGTGCTGGCGGGGATGAATTGGAAGACCAATAGAAATGAAATCTTCAAGGTGGAAAAGTCTTCATGCACAAAATCATTCAACCTCATTTGCTGGTATCGTGCACACAGCAATGAACAACTTACACTGTGAGGCATTCAGGCGCACTGCTAATTGTCAGAATAGTTTTTATTCCTGTACCCCACTTTGGGAACTAACCCTAACCCTTTTTGCTATGTTGTAGTTGTCTGTATGAAAGTACTCTTTACACCAGTGTGTTTCAACCTTTTTTGAGCCACGGCACGTTTTTTACATTGGAAAAATCTTGTGGCACACCACTAACCAAAAATGTTACAAAATGTCACCATGACCTCACACATGCATCAATAAGTCTATCAGAGGAACAAGGTAGGTGTTGCCACACGGACCAATATTACATTGCTCTGCCAGTTTTTACACCACAGACACTCGACAGTAGCCATGTTTTTACATGACGAGTTTTTCTCTTTCCGAATGACCTTTCGGGAAACAATGGTATCCATAGAAAGGAATATTCCAATCTCTTGTCTACATGCGCTGTGAAAATCAACCAGAATCAATAGGTATCAATAGGAGTCAATAGGGCATGCGCAGTAAAACGTAAACATCAACATCACGTGATACCGTCTTCCCCAAGTTTTTCTTTCACTTGTTGGAATAACTCTGTATTTACAGTTTTTCGACTGTCCAGTCTTGAAATTTAGTTTGAATCAAAAACAAACTTTGCTTAGTCCAGTGCCGATTGCTCGCCTCCATTTTTAAAACTGAAGAAGGTCTGGATCTGCGTGTTACGTCATATCTGAGCATTCGCTGAAAGAACGCACCCGGGATGAATTTAAACAGTAAAAGAACAAATTCAATCTTGCTAATATTTTATAATTAAACTCAGGACATGTTTTATATAGATATATATTTTCTTTTTTAATAAAACTGGACTTGTGAATAAAGTATAGAAGGGTTTAGATTCTGTTTCACAGATGGCGCTAATGCACACGAAAGCTGCTTGCCAACCACCAATAAACAACAGAAGAAGAAAAACACCATGAAGAAGAACGCACCCTGACAACTTTACGTTTGAGCGGGTACAAGATACCTCAATCGGATTGGGGAAAGGAATATTCCATCCCTGTTCAATTCTTTCCGTTTGAGCAAATAAACCAAATGCAATTGGAATATTTGGGTCCATGTATACTATTGACATAATGGCTATTGACATAATATTTGCAAATGATGATTAATAAATGTTAATTATAAAAAGTGATATTGGATAATTCCTCACGGCACACCTGGCGGTTTCTCAAGGTACACTAGTGTGCCGCGGCACAGTGGTTGAAAATCACTGCTTTACACTGTACGTGTAGTGTAATGTGAATACACTCAAGTGTTAGCTTTGATCCCATCAAATCTATCAAATTCATCCATAATGAAATCAATAAGTAGATACTGATGGCGTGCATGGACGGGTAGGATACTTCTTGGATCCATTGGTTAGGTTGAATCTTTAGTGTTTGTTTTTAACACGTGTGTTTGGCATCTAGTCGAGCGTCCAGTCTGACTCTGCCAGTCCCACGCTGATCATGTGCAGCCGTGCCGGTTAAAAAGCCCAAGCGTCTCGGATGGGGCCAAATGGTCATCTGTTTTTGGAGCTGCACATTTTCTTGATTTCATCCGTGACAAACTCTCCAAATGCTCCTCTGATTGCAGTCTTTAGTAACGTCAGCGCCAGTCACACGCAACAGGAAGTGGTGTTTAACTGCAAGGGAAAAGAAGCATGCGTGCATGCTGGGCTCCTTTTCTGGCAGTGAGGCTCCAGCGGTTCATAATATGTAGAAACAAGAACTCGCACGGTCCAGCCAGGCTGATCTCGGTAACGCCGACCCCCCACGTCTCTCTTGGAAGCTAATGACCGCGGACACGGTCTGCATAATTCATCCAAACGCTGGCTGTGCTTTCAGTGGGGCCAAAGCAAAAGCATGACGACCACTGCACTGTGGCACGTTCCATCCAGTCTACCATACCCGCTTAGTCGGCTCCACGGTCACACTTCTCTTGCTGTACCTTCTAATGATGGAAAAACAGACGAAAAGAGGCAGCTAAGAATGCACGTCATGGGACGCACCCAAAAAGCGCCAAGAAGGCTCCATGTCCTCCATGTCAGCTGCATATGAAGCACGTTGTTCTCTGGATTCTTCTGAACGTTGTTCCACCCATCATTTACAGTGTCAGCGCTTAACATATGCTGGTTCAAAATCTCACTGAGTATGATGCTTCTGTTGATGTATTGTAGAGATTCTGAAGGTCACAGCTGCCTTGCTAAAGAGCTCCCCGCTGTCAGCCGAGAGCATGGAGGTGCGTAAGGTGTTCTTGTCTGACATGATCAAGCTGTTCAACAACAGTAGAGAGAACCGCAGGTAAAACAACACACACACACACACACACATACACATCCACCCGTGCCGTGGTGGCCTTCACAGCCGTGTCCCATGGGCCCCCCAGGAGCCTGCTGCAGTGTTCGGTGTGGCAGGAGTGGATGCTGTCGCTGTGCTTCATCAACCCCCGCAGCAGCGAGGAACAGAAAGTCACAGAGATGGTGTACGCCGTCTTCCGTATCCTGCTCTACCACGCCATCAAGTATGAGTGGGGCGGCTGGCGTGTTTGGGTGGACACCTTGTCCATCACACACTCCAAGGTCAGACTGCTTGTTATCGCCACACACACACACACACACACACACACACACTCTATCTGCAGTGCTTTCTCCACCTTCCTCCTTTTCATCTCCAGCAAAGAATCTATGGTTTTCCTACAGACACCAAATGAGCATTTAAGGCATTTCAAAGGAATAATGGATAATTGGATAATTGGATAATTAATTCCCAGCAGAATGAAGGACACGGAAAGCCAACCTGCAGCACACACACAATGATGGCATTTCCAGCATCAGCTGCCTTGTCCTGGGTGGGAACATTGGGAGGGGTCAGCCTTCCACTCGGATGGCGGTCTGGGCTGCAGTGGGCTCATTTCATCCTTTTGATGATGGAAGCCCCTCGTACCTCCATCGTTTGGATGTTGCCAAAGGGTGCACAGGTTGACTCCTGATGTTTAGGAACCGAACCCGACGGCTCTGCTCTCCAATCCTCCTCTGTTTCCGTGTAGGAGATCTTCCATCCACCAAGCACACGGCAAAGGGATCTTTGACAAAGATCATGTTGCCCTCTCCTCTTCCAACTGGCTGAAGTAAGGGGAGTGAAGGCAGGGTTGAAGACGTGCACTTGGCACTGGAGGCCAGTAGGGGGTGCAGGCAGGCCACTGTACTGTCTAGGTAGTTGTCATGATGATGATGATCATCATATCTCATGTCAAGGCCCCTTTACACACTGGATGGAAATGGACAGCTAAAGATCATGAAAGAAAAGGTTAGAATATCAGGCTCTTCCTTTCTGACAGAGATGTGCTGAAATGATGATGATCATATGCCGTACGTATTTTTAATGTATCTGGCCTGTAGCGTTTCAATGACTGGCAACCACAGGCAGTGACTGGAAGATATGAGTAATGAGCAAAGCCTATTGTTATTAGCCAAACGAGTGGTGAATATACTGGCCATGTGTTGTTCTCCTTGGTGGGGAGATTTTAGGAAGTATAGACTATAAAGTAGGGCTGGGCGATATATGGATGTTTTAAATATTCATATTTACTTGAAGCGCCGTATGAAAGCCCAGCATATGGTTGATATGGATATAGGCTGGATTTGAGCCGTATCTCCCTCAGGCCTGCATGCAGGCGGGAGGAGGGAGGAGGCTCAGTAGAAGATACCAGGCTAGTGCGTCTGCAGTGGAAGAAGCAGGAAGTGGGTAAGATGAAGGTACTTCCAATCCAGAGCGTTAAAAATCATTTTCACCACCTTAAAACTCAGCCCAAACTCCAGTATGAGGGATGGGTGCCACGTCGGCCGCGTTCCTCAGAAAGGACAAGCAACCTATCACATTGCTAATACATGCTCCCTCAGGCACGAGTGGAAAAAGGCTGCTGGTCCACGGGCCACACCTTGGTCTCGAAACATGTTTACCTGCAAATACTACTAATATCAAGTATTTTGGACTTGCTGACATTTCACCACTCCTCCATATTTAGTTTTATTATTAGCTGAGGATTTGAACATAGCCGAAGGTTTGTTCTAAAAGATATCTGCCTTTTCTCGATGTTCTATAAGTCGTTGAACAGATGGATATTAACTCTGGAGTTGAGATGATTATCCACATGGACTTCAGTTGTTCCTATTGCTATCATATCCATTACGAAATGGACTATGTCCAAATCCACGCCTTTCTCAGCACCAATCTGAGGGCTTCCTTCAATAGTACCATGTGCATAAAGTACATACATAGTACTACTGAATAATGGCCAGCCTCTGCGCCAGTGAAGTGTTCTTATCTGGTTCCTCTGTGGTGAAAGCAGGGACGATGTGGATCTGGATCTGTGCTATTATCCAGTCCAACTTCCTAATTTCAGATGCTCCTGTCCCGTTGCTGGTTGCGGACCTCACTATTTACGTGGATGAATGACTAATGTGTCATGTTGTAGATGGCAATGGCGCCCTTTCCTCTCCCGGCTCAGGCACCAACTCCTTGTCTTCCTAACAGTTGGCATCTTAAACCTTCACCTCCTTGGATCTAGGCTTGGATCTGACTGTCAATGTAAGACAGATCATGCAAGTGCAGCCGTGCACCCTTAGCCAGATCCTCACCATGCTTGCATGCAGCGTAGCCTCATTTGACCTAATCCTCACCAACACACAAACCTTGATGAAAACATAACCTCTTTGCTGCACATCATTGGAGCGTGGAGGTCTTGGGAAATGTGAGCTCTGTACGCACACACTCGCACACACGCACACACGGCACCCCGTCCTCTGATTCCAGCAGTTGCGGGTGGGGGCGGTGTGCTGGCCACAAAAGATACATGCATGTGCTATAAAAAGGCTAAAGAAACTCAATTGCAATTTTATTGTGGCGTTTGATAGATTTCCTGCCACCTTTGTAGCAGCAGAGCTGTTTGTCACTGTTGCTCCCCCCTCCCACCGCCGCAGGGCTCTCCGTCTGCGTGTTTGAATAGCTGCTCTCCTTCCCCTCCTTTTTCCTCAGAGGAAGCCCTGCTCGCTCACAGCTGCATTGAATATTCATGGGAATAGTCCAATCGGAGAAACAAGGCCTCATAAATCCACGCAGGCCAACAGGGAGCCCCCACATCAGCACCAACGTTGTCACCTCCGTCTTTGTACCGCACCGCACAGTATTACTCTGCAGTGTGTAGTATCTTTAACACAATGCAGGAATGGCACCGACTTTTATTTCTTCAAATGAACACACGACGATAGAAAAGAATAGAAGGCACCTTTGGTGTGTTTTGATCAAGAAAGGAGTGCGTATTGAATGAACATAGTGCTACATCCATAATCATAATAATAATTAGAGCAGTCCTTTCTTACTGTATTGGATGAATACAAGACGAACCATATATACTTTGTATTTAGAGCTCCAAATGAACCACCATGCCAATCGAGCTAAAAGCTAGCATTAGCTAGTCTAAAAATCCACGAGTGTGATACTATTGCCTTGACTAGTAGTAGAACGTTAGAATCCACTTTAAAGTGTTCGAAATGAGCTACGAGGGGTTGTGTTCACAGACATCACGTAGTTTGGGGGCAATGTCATTTTTCCAGTGTCTTACTAACTTAGCATACTTTAGATGTAGCAGACTACAGATATTACAGCTGTTATCCGGGGGGGGGGCTGGCCAAACACACGACTGCTGAGATGGGCGGAGCAGATGTGGACGCGTTGAGCACGTGCAGGATGGTGGAGCAGCCATGGCTAAAGGTCCAATTAAGGGCGAAGGAATGATGAGGAGGAAGAGTGGGCCTGTATGGATTAGCAGTCGCTGCTTCCCACTACCAAGATGGATGAGCAGCCGTGTAGCAGGCCAATTTACCACAATAACGCCTAATTAATTACCAACAATCAGCCTGTGACTTTCTTCTAATTCCCATTAGTCACATGCTCGCTCCTCCATTTGTATGCTTTTTGCTTTCCAATGCCTTCCTGCTGTTCAAATAGCCTCGGGTTGGGGGGGGGTCCAGTTTCACTCAGCCCGCCAAGCCATCTTTGACTTCCTGTCCTCCGGCCTCAGTGATTAATGGCGGCGCGGGAGGATGGTCGTCCACGCTAACAGTGTGTGCCGCTAATCTCCCGGCGCGTACAAGCTTGGCCTCTTCCTCAAACGCCAACGCCAAGCATTGTCTCTTGTAGACGAGCGGTCTGGGCCACCGCTATCAGATGCTAGCAAGATTCTAGCCCAAAAGGCCCAAAGCCTGCACCCTTTTTGGTCCGTCGTGGTGGCGGCCTATGAGGAAGCCAAGACCAGCAGTCATTGGCTGGCAATCAGTCTCATCTCCAGTAGAAGCTTGGCAGCAGGTGAATGTTCTACCTCCTCATCTCCTCACCCTTCCCAAACCTCCCCGAACCTCTTCTTGTGACCTCTGACCTGAGCCATCATCCTGTCCTCCTGCAGACATAAAAGCACGCATCTTAGCAATGGGTGCTACTTTGGGGAAGGAAGACATTGTCCCGCCATTTGGGGATGCATCAGTGCACCCCCAAACAGCAGGACCCGTGCCAGTGGCTGCTTGAAACACCAGTGATGTTTGATTCCTACCATGGAGATGTAAGACAACGCTCCCAACTAAACACTTGCTTTTTATCCTTTTGGATCTTCAGGTCACCTTCGAGCAGCACAAAGCCAGCCTGTCCCGCATGTTCCGCCAGTACCAGCATCAGGAGTCTGCCGGGTCTCTCGGCCCGGTCCGAACTGTCTCTGGGGTCAGCCAATGCTCAGAGACCACAGTGTGCATGAATGGACAGTCTTCAGAAGGCCCGCCCCCGTCCACCGTCATTGAACTCACAGTGGACGCGTCGTCGTCCGTGGCCGTGTCCAGCGTGGAGGATGAAGCAGCAGCTGTGGTGGACGGACAGAAGGAGAACACAAACCAGCAGACAGCTGATGACGAGCTGGAGATGGAAATAGACGCAAAGCAAATACCCGAGTCCCAAGACCCTTCTAAAGAAGTGGACTCAGGGACTGAGGTGGTGTCCGCCTGTCTGGACGACGGCGAGGACTTGGTTGACGTGTCCTCCACTAGCGACCAGGTGGACAGCCAAGAGGAGTCCTCGTTTGCCCCGGCCGCTACCGAGGAGGAAGTGGGCGTGGCTTCTCAGGAGGGTGGGGATAATGAAGCAGATCAAGGTAATGACGGAAGTGATGTGAAGAAGGAAGATGAAGAAAGTGGTGACGAGGGTCAGAGAGCAGAGGCTCCATCAGCTGACACCTTGGAAGAGCAAGTCACGGAGCTACCAACGGAAACGGCCCAGGAAGAGTCTGCACCCTCAGCCCAGCAGTCCACGGTGCCCCCTGCTGACCAGGAGGCGGCCTCTGCGTCAACAGCGCCGCCTTCACATGATGCTAGCACTGCTGCCCCTCGGGAGGAAGCTCCATCCGGCGGCCCAGCAGCAAGCACTGCCCCTCACAAGACCAAGGAGATCAAGATAGCCCGGCTGGACGTGGCCAACGTGGCCTTGGACACGGAGAGGCTGGAACTGAAGGAGACGCCCACCGTGGTATGCCTCCTTTTCTTTTTGGAATCGGTATCGATATCATGTACTGCAGAGGACCTGCAGAGGACCTTCATCACTTCCTACACTTCAACTCTACGGCCCCTCTACAGTTTAAGACGCAGAGAAAGCTAAATATGTAAACATTATTATTATTATTATAACAACTTGGGTCTCATGTTATGTTACACTTTACATCCTTTTTTTTTTTACCAGTAATTGTGTTGAACTGCAATTAGTAGTACTACAGTTCTGTCCAGCATGCAGTCTGCCCATGTCCATTTATACAAAACATGGAAGTGTTAAACCGAGACCAAGTACAGCAACAGGAAGTACTGCACACGTAGTAAGCGTTTGGGGCCAAGTATTAGCGTGTAGCATGACTTGCTACATAGTAGTCTGATACTCTTGTGGTCCTCACTGGTCTGCTGTGGCGTCTGCAGGAGATGAGCCAAGGCCAAACGGCAGCCGCCGGGGGTTCCGCCGGCCCGCTGAGAGAGAGCGGGACCTCGGTGCCACGTTCCACCATGTTCCGCATCCCGGAATTCCGCTGGTCCCCCATGCACCAGCGCCTCCTCACAGACCTTCTATTCGCCATCGAGACAGACGTGCAAATGTGGAGGAGGTATGATTGATAATTCATCTTTCTCTTGTGCTAATATTCTATGTATTGATTACATCATTGGGATGTCAGTTGTAGTTAATGAGCTAGTCAGTCTCCCACATCCTCACCTCCGTCTTCCCTCGCTTCTCAGCCACTCCAGCAAGACGGTCCTGGACTTTGTGAACAGCGGCGACAACGTGGTGTTCGTGCACAACAGCGTGCACCTCATCTCCCAGGTGGTGGACAACTTGGTCATGGCCTGTGGGGGCATCCTGCCGCTGCTGTCCGCCGCCACCTCCTCCTCGGTGAGTGCTCACCATACAGGAAGCTATCCATCCGCATCCACCTTTGGCCAATCGCATTAGCCCGCCGTTAGCTGCTCCCTAACATCGTTAGCATCTTTCTGTTTTTTGAACTGCTGTCTGACCTCAGCGTCTGCGGCTCTTTTATGGCATTCTTAGCGTGTGTGACCCGGCCAGGGCGGATTTATTACTGCCCTGTCAAGACTTCCATGTGTACATGCACACATGGCATCTGTAAAGCTTGCCTCTAAGGGGCTTTACAAGCATAGGACATTCCCTCTGATATCCGTGTATAGTTCTCTAATAGTTATTTGACTAATACATAGATTATAATCCCTGATAAATCAATCATCTGGTGCCTGCTACTTTCTGCAGTTGAGTAGCATGACGTGAGCCAAACGGCATCAGGAGAGGAGAAGTGTTGTGTACTTTTGATGGTACTTGCAGTACTACCATGCTTACTTTGTTCTCTTGGTCTCGACCGGCAGCACGAGATGGAGATCACGGAGCCATCGCAGGGCCTGACGCTGGAAGCCTCCATCAGCTTCCTGCGGCGCCTGGTGGGCCTCATGGACGTGCTGGTCTTCGCCAGTTCACTAAACTTCACTGAGATCGAGGCGGAGAAAAACATGTCATCGGGCGGGATCCTGCGACAGTGCCTCCGCCTCGGTAAGACGCTCGCCGACTCTATTTTCTTCCAGGTTTGACCTTGCTCTCTGCGGGATAAATTGCCTGTTCTGTTATCTCCGTGTTGGCCAAGCCCTCCATCAGCGGCTCTCCTCTGCTGTTATGCTAACCCCCAGTGCATGACCATGTGGTGATTTGGCCGTAATGGCCCCGCTGCAGCGTGGCCTCGGGGCGCTTGGCTTCCCATCAGGCATTGCTCCGTGTTCCAGTACAGTGGCAGCCGGGTGGACCATCGCTCATTTCTGATACAGCATCTTAGCTAATGAGCTCATCAAATATCAATAATATCAACATTAATCTAGCAATAAATGCCCCTTCGGACACCCCGGCGTACGTTAACACTTCCTGCCTTTGAATTTGCGGCGTAATACGGCTGTTTCAATAAATGAGAGGGGTGGTATATTCATATACGTAAAATAAGGCTCCAACAAGGCGTGTATTTGCCAGGGTCTTCTCCAACAGCGAGGCAGGTTGAGCTTGCACGTTCCTCTAATTAGAGTTGTGCTCCAGAAGTCCAAACATGAGAGGCTGGCAAGCAGCCGTCTTGAAATGAATATTTGATGGGCTATGTGCTGCCAGCTAATCTGATTTGGGACCAGTGTAACAAGGTTTTAGTGTCTACCGCCCCCCGCCCCCCTTCCTTTCCCTTCTCCCCGTGTGTCTTTGAAGCAAACAGCGCTCTGAGAGACTGGTCCTAATGGAATCATTCCCTCTTTTGCCATCTGAATGGCGGCGAGTTGACATCCGTCACATGTCAAGTAGCAGAGCAGCATGGACAGTCGAGTCTGGAGAGCCAGACTTTTCCAAGCTGAAGTTCCAGGAGAACACGCAAGGACAAGGGCGTGCCCAGTCAGCATGTGGGATTTGTTCCGCACCCTTGCACTGCCACCTTGGAGCGGGACAGGAGTGACCCGTGCTGCCAGGGTCGACCTGACCTTGTCACGGCCCTGCTGGATAATTCTAGCCTTGTCTTCCAGTGTGCGCCATGGCTGTGAGGAACTGTCTGGAGTGTCAGCAAGCTCACCTGAAGCACGGCAAGGACGCCTCCGCTCTCTGCAACGCAGCCGCAACAGCACAGGCAAGTGTTATACGTGCACGCAATGCCATCCAGTAGCTAGAATTCCCACATAGTATCAGGGTTTGGGAGCCAATGTGAGGTAGAAGTAGAGGAAGGACTGCATCTTCCAAAGCCCCACCCTCCCTCCCGCTGACCACCAAGTCTTATTACATTAGCTCAAAGCTTATTGTATTATCGTATTAGCCCCCCCCCCCGGTGTGGCATTGTAGTTCTTCTGTTGAATTGATCCAGTGACTTCCAGTAAAGTCATCTTGCTCTTCTGTCAACTGGCTGTTGGATGTCCTGAATAATGCAGCAGTGCCATGCCATATAGTATGCTACACCGTGCTAGAAACGGCGTACTAAAAGGTGCTACTCCATGCTACTTTGTCCGAAAAAGTGCTACACCATGCTACACCGTGCTAAAAACACCGGCTAAAAGGTGCTACTCCATGCTACTTTGTCCTAAAAGGGGGTACACCGTGCTAAAAACACCGGCTAAAAGGTGCTACTCCATGCTACATTGTGCTAAAAACAGCATACTAAAAGGTGCTACTCCATGCTACACTGCTACACTAAAAGGTGCCACACCGGGCCACACCATGTCGCTCCTGTGTTTCCCCGTGCTGCACCGGGCCAGCCTCCCTGGAGGAAGTCACCACACCCTGACCTCACCAACCAACCAAACAAACAAACACAAATATGCCAGTGTGCCTTTGTAGCAAATGTCTCCTCATTCTTGCATTTCCTGTGCACGCAGAGTCCCGTTGATGCAGTGACGGGCGGGATGTCTCCTGTTCAAGACTTTGAGCGACTGCTCCAGGACATGGACATCAACCGCCTGCGGGCTGTCGTCTTCAGAGATATTGTAAGTGGTATCTCCCACACGTGTATTCATTATGATCTATCCATGGTCTCTTTGCATGTGTTCATTTTACGGTGTCGTGTTATCGCGTTTTGTGATTACGATGCACTCCCCTAATGAGGAATAATAAGATTTCATCAAATTAATGCTGTCGAAAACGAAAGGATGAGCACTTAATGGTCTCTTCTGATGGCAGTGTGGACCAAAAGGAAAGGAAAATCCTCAAATAAGGATAAAGATGGATAAGATGGCACCCTTGTAGTCTAGTGCTCTCATTGTCTCCGCCGCTGATTGGATCCTGATTGTTTTGTTGGAGTGTCTGTGCACGGTGGGGTACGTTGTGGCGGTCTGTCATGACATTCGAAAGTGATTTGTTTCAGGAGGACAGTAAGCAGGCTCAGTTTCTGGCTCTGGCTGTGGTCTATTTCATCTCTGTCCTCATGGTGTCCAAGTACCGGGACATCCTGGAGCCCCACGGTGACAAGAAACACGCTGAGACACCCAGGAGCACAGGTAAGGGGGGCAGTTTAATCATGTGGAGTGCATGAGAAAGTGGGAATGAAGCCTTGCCTTGGCGCTCATATCAGCAATAAAGCACTGAATGGAGACGAGGCCTGACTTTTGAAAGCACATGCAGAGCTGGATGAAGCCGCTGGGTGCTGACCACTCATCTTACTGAAATGCCTTCAGCCACACCTTCATGGAGACCCGTCATCCAGAGGAGATGTATGGGATAAATGCTTCATTTTCTCCATACTAGATGGCGCTGGCCTTTCTGCCGGCCTGGTAGCAGAGAACGCCGTCTCCATCCGCCGTTCCGATTTCGGCATCGGTGACGACCACACCTCCATCGCCGCCAGCGAGGCTGAGCTCTCGTCATCCGCGGTGGCCCGCGGCGGACCGGATGCCGTCTCGGAGGCCCTGTCCACGCTGTCCTCGGAGGTCAAACCCGCCGCTGGCCACGGCGACGCCAAGGGCAAGAACGTGAAGGACATCCTGCGCAGCCTTGTAGGCGGCCCGACCGATGACCTCATGGTGGACCCCAATCTGCTGCCGCCAGCCTTTCTTGGCGGCGTGGGCGACATCAGAAGAGACTCCCTGCAGATCCGGTCATTTGATAGGTGAGCATGCATCATCAACACACAAACGACCCTTCACTGTTTGGCGGCCATCTTTTCTAAGCATCTCTACGCGTGTGCCCGTCAGACACCCACACTCATTCAGCTACACGGGCCGCTTGGTGGAGCACGTTTCACGTCTGGGCTTGAATAACGGCACCAACATGTGGTGTAATAGTAGTACTTCGTGGTACTCCTGTGTTGTCATTACGCTGTCGTCTTCATCATTTTACTACCGCCAAACCCCACCGTGTAATTTCATGGGTAAAAGAGTTGATGATGAATGAATAAAGCCTTTGGAGAGCTACTGGTAGCTCATGGTCTACTGGTTGGAGACCCCGACTTACCGTGGATGAACTCACAGTGGAAACCT
The DNA here is from genome assembly GCF_030265055.1 of Doryrhamphus excisus. NCBI lineage: Eukaryota > Metazoa > Chordata > Actinopteri > Syngnathiformes > Syngnathidae > Doryrhamphus > Doryrhamphus excisus. The sequence continues at coordinate 13,608,344 of NC_080466.1, read as the reverse complement.
AGCTTTCCTACAACATCAAAAAAGTCTCTAAAAGCCGGCATTGAGGGCCATCCCTAACCTCTTTCAGGGCTGACTTCCTAACGCACTAAGGTCATGAAGGTCTGGAAGGTTGGCATGGTTGGCAGGAGGATCCAACATTCTAACTCCACCTATAGGTCAGGCAAGAGGAAGAAGCATCATAGCTCCCTATGATGCTTATTCGTTAAAAGACAGGAAGTATGCTGCCCGGTGTGTAAAAGACACGGGTGGATAAATGATGGGATTTCTGTGTGAAAGGGGTCAAGTGGATTCATTTTTTTGCACTTTGGTGGCAGACACCTCTGGTGCGTCTTCCAAACCTGACAAGTTAATCTTTTTCCCCGAGAATCCATATGTTGCCCCCTCCCTGGTGATTCCCCCTTTTTCCAGGTTGACAGTTTCACAGGGTTTATGCCGACGAGGGCTGACCTTGAAGACGTCTCGGCACGGTATCCTCACAGGAAACTTTTTTTTGGATCTAGAAAAACATTTTCCAACAGAAACCCCTTTGACCTGAGGAGTCATTCACTTCCAACACCCCCCCAAAAGTGTGGGCTTTTCTTCCCTTGCATGTATCGTGCTTACCGTCTGGTATCAGCTGGGTATGATCCAGTACCAGTAGGGGTGGCGATACCACCTGTGGAGAAATAGGAATGTCATGGAGCATACTCTTGCTAGCACAGTCGCTCTTTTACATTTGTTACACGTAGGGGTGCATCCTGGGTCCCGGCGTACGGTGACTTGGCCAGGTGAGAGAAGACCACAGCTGGTCTGGTTTACATTTTCTTCCAGAGTCCTCCATGGGGGACATTGTCACACAGAGCTTCTCATATTTTCAAGAAACCCCCCCCCCCCCCCCCCCCCCCACCACCACCACACACACACACACACACAGTCAGTCATGCTGTGGGAATTCCTCAGCATGTGTGTCTTTATCTGAGGAATGCTGTGTCCGGGCTCAGGGTGATCGGCATATCAGGGGGATTAGACTGGCTCCTGCCCGCTGAGCGCATCAGCAGCCATAGCCTGGAAAGCGGAGACTGACAGCATACGAGCATCCCGCTTCACGGCCAGACGCAGCACTGAGCTTTTTCCCATCGACACCCCGGGGCCGACTGGAGAACATCCAAGAATCAATCATTTATCATTCCCAACCCTCCCAGAGCATTCCCAACCCACTCACCAAAGAACCTTTCATCCTCTCGCACCCTCCTTCATCCTATCATCACACACGGCATCTTTCAAACAGGATGAGTGGAAATAAAGCAAAAAGAAATGGGATTCATCAGATGCAAAGCAAGAGAATTCCACACACCTCCCTTCGGATGGAAGGACAGTAAAATTGTAAAGATCAGATTGAAGAGTGACGTTTACGTCCCTGTGGCACCTCTCCTCTGGGATGTAGCACCCCCCCCCCCAAAAAAAGCTGGTGTGGGTCATGGGGTGACTTACTGGTGATTTACTGGCTAGCAGACCTGCTGCATTTCTCCCATCCATTCCTTGGCCATGCCGCTGTTATGACAGCCAGTCTGCAAATATTTGCTGACACGAACCAGAACCAAACAGTGTCATTGTGCAAGCCTGATTTAGGCCTCGGCCGACCCCCAGAATGTGCGAGCGCTTGACGCGCTTGTTTGCATTCCTGGCGGCGCTCCCCGTGTGCACGTACAGCAGAGCCATCCACGCTGGCTGGGAAACCATTTCTTTCTGGACTTTCCCCCCAGCGGAGGATATGCTGTATCATTTCTACACCTTCCTGTCCGTCTTCACATCACAACAGATCACCACAACCTGAATGCCGGCATACTAGCATACTACGTCTGTATCCAAGTCCAAGCTACCGCAATGTGTATACCTCACAGCAAGCTAACGCTATCTTAGCTGGATGTCATCACTTCCTGTATCTCATTGGCCGTGCTTCAGACACCCCGACCTTCAGTCAGTGCACTTGTACCCTCTTCCCATGGGAAGCATCTCCATGTCCACATGGATCACGTATGGTGGGGTCTAACATCCACCGGCATCATGTGCCATACTCAACATTAACGTGGCGGCAACAGGAAATTATGTCAGGCCCCTCCCACGCCAGCTGATGTGCAGACTGACTTCCTGTCCAAGCAGGTTCTGGTGTTTGAATCTATGCACACACCCCACTTTACCTGAAATAGCACAGATTACTGGAACACAACATTTATTTCACACACACACACAGCAGGTTAAAGCCTTTCAATAATACACACACACACACACACACACACAGAGGCTGCTTTGGGCCTCCCGTTTGTGGCCACTGACGTCTGATTAATCGACTGGAGCGGCCCACTCATGCTAAGTGTGGCTAATGACCTGCTGAATAATTCACTGCCTTCTCTTTCAAGGCAGATGGAAGCTTCAGCACACACACGCACACACACACGCGCACACGCACACACCATTGTGTCAATGTTTGGTAGGACAAAGACATTCAGGTGCTCATGATGAGCCCACTGGCATCGCTGCTTGGGGTCCTGTTAGGTGGATGGGGTGCGGCTGTTATCTGAGCAGCAGATAAGCCCCTCCCTCAGCCGTGCTGGCAAAGACTGACTTCCTGTACACCTCATGCTGACGCTTTTTCATGCACCCGAGTAGTACTGTAATACTGAATGAGACGGACCCAAGTGGAAGAGTGAGGTTACAGGGAGAAGAGATGCAGAAGGTGGAGAATTGGAAGTACTTGGGGTCAACAGTCCAGAAGAATGGAGATAGTGAAAAGGAGGTGAAGAAGCGTGTGCAGGCAGGTTGGAACGGGTGGAGAAAAGAGTCAGGCGTGATGTGATAGAAGAGTTTCAGCTAAAAGGAAAGGAAAGGTATACAACACTGTGGTGAGAGCAGCCATGTTGTTTGGTCTAGAGACAGGAAGCAGAACTGAAGGTAGCAGAGATGAGGATGCTGAGGTTCTCATTGGGAGTGACCAGGATGGATAGGATCAGGAAGGAGTACATCAGAGGGACATTCCATGTTAGAGGCCTTGGAGATAAAGTCCTTCAGGCCAGACTGAGATGGCTGGGACATGTCCGGAGGAGAGATGGTCAATATATTGGTAGAAGGATGCTGCCAGGTAGGAGGCGTAGAGGCCAAAGCGAAGGGTAAAAAAGGGCAAAAGACCAAAGCGGAGGGTAGTTGGTGTGAGAGACGGATGAGAAGACAGGGTTGGATGGAGGAGATCGGTGTGCTGTGGGATCCCTGGACGGAAAAGCCCAAAGAGGAAGAAGGAGGGATTGATATTTGACTAAGTAATACTGGTGATGAATATATGAATATGTATATGTAAGTATCAATATGAGCATGTGGAAGGTGAAAGTTGCGTGAAGTGTCGAGTGAATGAGGAGCCTTCCGGTCAGCTGGCTGATGTCATGTGACATCTCCAAAGTGCTGGCTGCAGCTGATCAAGTGAAAAGTGCCGCCCTAAGTTCCATGTTGCAGACATAATGTTGCGACCCAAGGACGTTCTGAGTTCCTGTTTCCACGCCAGTGCACTATGAACAGACGGATGTGCTAACAGTGAAGTACCAGTGCCAGGCGGTGCTGCCATTTGGCCTCCTCTACTTCGCTCTGTCAAATCGCTGCCCTTCCTCGGCCTGCCAAGCCAAGCGCTTCCTGTACGGCCCCGTGTGTGACCAGCCGATGATGAGGTTCTGCTAGCGCTGTGGAACTGATAAGCGGGGCCGCGGCTGGCTTTCGTGTGAGCCGCAACGCCTTATCTGGCAGCCACCTTTGGCTCCATCACGCACCATTCCTACGCTCCGCTTTTGCATCAATGCTGAAGGAGGTAGCGGGAATACAATAGCTGGAAATATCACTACTGCAGTGGTGAATGTACATGAAAATGGCCTCCATCGCTACCCAGCCCGTGTAGATGGCAGCACCTGGGACTATATGCACACACATACACACACACATATGTATATATATATAAATGTTTAGAATTCCAGACAGATATTCTGAATGGAATTCTTAAAGCAGTGTCCATCAGTCGTCTTTTATTCATGTCACTACTTTCTTTTCCTAAGAAAGATGCAAACAATGGCAGTGGCATATTGCCTTCATCTGTAGACTGTAAAGTACTCCAGTAGTACTACTCCAGCTAAATGCAGTCATTGGCAACCATGTTGGCATGCTAAATAATCCCAGAGCAGAGAATGGGCCGTGGTGGTGATGATGATGATGATAATAATAATTATTATTATTATGTAATATTTTTGTGCTTTTGCTGTGCAGGAGCGTGGTCCTGGCGCCCAAGAAAACTGGCCTGACGTCTCAGGTTTCCACTACAGCCTCCCCCGCTCCCTCCATGCCTGTGGGGATGCCTGCTGACGGCGTGGCCGTGGTATCTTCTGGAGATGCGTCGCAGGGCAGCAGCGCCTCTGCAGAAGGTGAGATCACACCCACAGCTCAGACGGATGGGCTTATGTGGAGATGGTGTTGGTCTGGCTGTGTGGGGCACCAAATCTCTGGCGCCTATCTTGGAAATGACATGACCAAAGGTCTAGTGAGCATTCACTGTCAGATCATATATCATATCATGATTGACATGTACAATGGCTAGAAGTTTCTTTGCACATCTCGTTTGAATGCGTGCTCAAATGTCTTATCTCAGTCCTAATACCTGAAATACAGCATCTACACATCTAGAAATACGCCTCACAAGTAATCCTGCATACTTTTTCAGACTAAATCCTCGGAATGAACATTTTCCCCATCAAAGCGGACCTATGACGCTTTTTCCGCTGACTTTTTTAGGAATAATGAACTGGAACATAATACTTAAAAAAAAAAAAATACTGGCATTGGGAAACAATGAAACCATCCCATCAGAAAGCTATCAATTTATTCCTAATTATTATTATTGCATAATTATATTATTGTCATTTGGATATTTATTATTTTATTAAGTTTTACTCCAATACAAATACTTTCCCGACCTCTACAAATACAGGCTGTGTTGCACACTCCTACAGAGGGCGTGATGTCGGTACATTTGGGACTGCATTGTGCCGAGTGTGAAATTTGGTGGAGGAGGAATTCTGTTGTGGGGTTGTTTTTTCAAGGAGTCGGGCTTGGCCCCTTAGTTCCAATGAAAGGAACTTTGGATGCTCCAGGATACCAAAACATTTTGGACAATTCCATGCTCCCAACCTTGTGGGAACAGTTTGGAGCAGCCCCTTCCCAGCCCCAACACCACTATGCACCAGGACACAAAGCAAGAGCCATAAAGACATGGTCCGGTGTGGATGAACTTGACTGGCCTGCACAGAGTCCTGACTTGAACCCCATAGAACACCTTTGGGATGAATTGGAGCAAAGACTGAGAGCCACCAACATCAGTGTGTGACCTCACCAATGTGCTTTTGGAGGAATGGTCCAGAATTCCGATAAACACACTCCTCAACCTTGTGGACAGCCTTCCATGAAGAGCTGAAGCTGTAATAGCTGCAAAAGGTGGACCCACACCATATAGAACCCTTTAGGTTAGGATGGGATGGCATTTTAGTTCACATGTGAGTCACGGCAGGTGAGCAAATACTTTTGGTCATTGGTCATTTGGTGTATATGGTGGGGCTAAAGATGGCGGCACATGTGCTTTCAAGCCCCTGATGGAGATGTCATTTGGCCTCTTTATTTTCAAGGAGCTCCTTCATCTGGACGGTGGGGGTGCTCACATTACACCAGACCCCCAGACCCCGATGAAGCTGCTTAACACCTTCTGAGCACATTCCAAAACACATCACGCCGTCATTGTGGAAGAGTTATTCCTGCTTGGAGCCGGACCTGGCTGGAAAAACACGCCCCCCCCCCCATATTCAGCTGTACATGAGTTTATTTATGAGGCACACGGAGGAGAATTTACTGGCAGATGAATCAAACATGGACACGCTGTACCTTTGCCCCCACAATGAGGCCATAAAGCCCCTTTTAGCCCAACCATCAATCTGATCACCTGCTGGGGGGCCATGTTTTGTTGTTTATATTCAATATTGTACTGAGTAGCCAGGACACATTCAGGGATGTAGTTACTAACTGTATTCTTCCTATTATCATGATTAAATTCATGTAGTACAGTGTTTTATGTTCATATACATACATCATATAGTATTGCAAACTATCATATTAACTTGTATACATATATACATATTGTACTGAGCAGCCGGGACACTCCTGTGCCATCACCATCACTTCATTGCATGGTTTAGTCATACGGTCTTTGCGAGGAAGCGGTGTTGGCATTTTTGTCATTCTAACGTAACAGTCAGCATTCAGACGGAAGCAGTTCCTCCGATTCCTTTTTGGAATTAGGTAGTGGAATTATTGCAATAATGGTAGGGTGTTTAGAGTGCCGTTCCAAGCAAGCGTGTTAAGTGTTCCCGTGGAAGGAAGAAGGGGGGTGGGGGGGGGCTAAGCCGACGCCGGTTGAAAGATTAGCAGGCGCTAAGTACGTCATTTAAACATGAAAGCTGTGAATTGTAAATTGATAAGGAAGACATACTGTGCCTGGAGTACATCATCTGACCATAAAAATCATACTCATACCCCCACTTGCCCTATTGGACCATAAATCACCCCCCCCACCCGTACATTAGAATGGAGTCCATTGTAGGGTTTCATAGAGGCAGCATGTTTCCATGCAGGTTGATGGTGCTAGGCCGACACATCCAGACTCTAATATCAGTCTTACCATGCTTCCTCCCTGCAGCAGGCGGCCATGTTGAAGCTAGTGCTAGCTTGCCATCTGTGGCCCAGCTCTCCCCTGTGAGCCAGCACACGCCCCCCAACATGAGGTGATTGATCTTTTCTTTGTCTCGGACGCCTAGGCCATGCACTCATCATGCACTCTTCCTCCTCTCCTAGCATCTCGGAGCGTCTGGAGCACGCCCTGGAGAAGGCAGCCCCCCTGCTGAGAGAGATCTTTGTGGACTTTGCCCCCTTCCTCTCCCGTACGCTGTTGGGCAGCCACGGGCAAGAGCTCCTCATCGAGGGCACCAGTGAGTACACCTTAGCGCTCAAACGATAAGTCCTTGGACTGTTAGCACACTTAGCATACTTCGGCTGTTCTTGGTATATGCAAATATGTATAGAGTGCAGATGATGATGGCGACATGCTGTCCATCGATTGGTGTGTATTAGTGGACATGAAGATGATGTCATGTCATTAGCGGACATGAAGATGATGTCATGTCATGGGTGGCATCAATAGTCCATGTGTGCTTGCAGATGGCCGTGTTAGATCATCCGTGTAAGGATCAGCACTTAACACCAAGCACTCTGCTTTGGTAAACCGATCCTGGTTCTTTGTTGTAGACCCCCCCCCCCCCCCCCCAAGCAGATCAGACTCCCCAAATGTCACTCATCTTGTGTTTGTGTCTCCAGGCTTGGTGTGCATGAAGTCCAGCAGCTCGGTGGTGGAGCTCGTCATGCTTCTGTGTTCACAGGCAAGTGTGTCGTCTTTATCTCGTCTCTCATGGCTTTCCCAGATGTGCGTTTGATTTATCCACCTGGACTGCAACAAATCAACAACAACGGAAAGGTCGAACGGAGAGCCAATCAAATCACCCATCTCTCTCTCTCCGCTCACGTCCCTTCGATACAAAGCGCCTTCGGGCCGCAGATACGGACTCCAGGGTCAAGGGTGGGTGACCTGTCCACGTGCCCTTTGACCCTGGCCCTTGCCGCCTGGGCCGCAGTGATGAGGATGGTTGATGAAGATTGGATAAGCAACATCACTCGCACACATCTTTACACCGTCCCTGTAGAGTGGCAACACACACACACACACTGCTCATAGGAGTCAAACTACATGTAAGTACACATTGCATGTTGAGTACTATACATTTGTACATGTTGGTAAGTCTGCATTGTAATGAAAAGCTCTCGCGCCCCTCCCTGACCGTTCCCAGTGGCCCCGCATGGGGGCCCGCTCCACTACTTGCTATGCTCATACCTGACCATATATGCTGAAGGACAGTTGTGTAGCATGATTTACAGTGTTAATCTGTATAAATAATACTGCATATTCTTGATCTTTTCCTCAGTAGAAATACTGATCAATATATCTGTTGACACATTTCAATCATGACAGCCCCAGTATCGAATTTAAGTGAGGTGTGTTTGAGATGGGGGTCCATCATTGCAAAAAGTATATGCATGTAGTATTTAGCCTTGAGAAGATATGTGTCAGCTGCTGTATGTTAATGATATCAGCATGGGAATCATCATAGTACACCTTTTACTTTTACAGCTGAAGAAAAACTACCTTTACTTTTTATCAGTAAAGATAAAGTATTGTGGCCCAGACTCCCATTTCTCCCGATTACTCAGCCGGCTCCATCTGGAACGTGGCCCATTGCGCATCTATTTGGATGGCGGTGGATGCCGAGGGGGGTGGGGGGGCAGTGGCAGTCTGTAATGCAGCTATTTGTCATATCTGTCTGCCTGTTGTTTCATGCTAATCTAATCAAAGCCCAAATCTCTACACCTTCCTTCCCCAAGCTTGGCTTATTTCTCCATTCTGCTTTCAGCATCACCATCCAATCTGTGCGCACGGGCACACACACACACACACACACACACACACACACACACACACACACACACACACACACACACACACACAGGTTTTGAGAGACAGAGGGGCAGCCATTGGGATTGGCTAGCTTGGTGTTGATTGCTTCCATAAATCATCCAAGTGAAATTCTCTCCCAGCTAATGCAAATGTAATTTTATTGTCGCCTTCAAAAAAGGAGTGCAAGTGCAAGTGGTGGGGGGTGAGGGGGGGGGCGTGAAAGTGAAAGCAGGGACAGACTTTCCTGGAGGCTAAATGACAACTTATCATTATTTGTGTTTGTTCTCCTCGTGGGTTAACGAGCTAGCGAGTGTGATTGATGATATCATTTAGCCCCCCCCCCCCAGTGTAGGAAGTGGCCCTTTCTCACTCACAGGAAGCACCTCCACGGCCATCTTGGCGTTAGATGAGAGTGAAAGGAGATGATTTAGATTGATTTACCAAAGCGCCCCCCCCCCCCCCCCCCCCCCACACTCCTCACGGGGCGATGGCGATAGCGCTCCCTGTCTGAGACGTTGTCATGAATTTGCCCGTGCTTTGAGATGGAGTGGATGCGGGGTGAAGGGTCAGGAGGCGAGGGACTCGGAGCAGTTTTTAATCAGGGACCCCATGAAAGTTGCATTGAGGAGGGGATGCTAAAGCGCCCTTTGATGGCCAAAGCAGGACAATTAAAGGAGCATTTTCATCAGACATAAAGCCTTTGGGTGGCGGCCGAGCCTTCCTGCTATCGATTCTTAGTCAAGACACAAAGTAGACGCTACGTGTTCTATTACGTGCTAGTCTTTCACCAAAGTCCTTTTACTAACCCCCTTGTCTTCTGTTCGAGTGCTGCGGTCTACTTGTGTACGCCGTCTACACGACACCTTGGACTTGATGCCCGATATCGGCATTAATTTGATACTTGGTACATTTGGTACATTAACTACATAGTACATTTGGTGCCTGGTACATGGTACTTTTGATAGTTTCTAGTAGAAGTTAGTTTTGACTTGACTTGCTTGTGTGTACTAGGACCTTGCTTCTCAAACAGTGGGGTGGCCACGGGGGTTGCAGTGAACTGTCAAGGGGGGGGGGCATGAGAGGCAGGGTTGAATCAGTACAGTCAGTACAGACCTGCCAACATGTATGAATTTGTAGTACTCAACATACAATTTCACCTTTGAATATGCGTATGCGTACTGCTGTCCATGTGTTTACTGTTTGGGCTTCAGTCTGTACGCTAAAGACAAATATCACTTACAACTCGGGGCGGGGGGGGGGGGGTGCCAAACATCTGTGTCCCCCGGTGGGGGCATGATGAAGTCATTGGGAAGCATTGGGAAACGGTATGTAAACATCGGTAGAAGGCGAAGTACCTGTTGGAAGTTTTCTCACATTTCAATTCAACACGCTGCCTAAAGAGGACATTTCCTGTCATAAATGATGCACTATGATGAGAGGAAGTGCTCGTCCTCCTCCTACAGCACTAGGAGAAGACATTTCATCAGTTAGTGGACAGTCTACCTCGTCTACTGTGAGAAGAGCACCATCCATCTCCCCGGTAGCTGCATTGGGCTCCTGTAGATCAGCCATTATTGTCCAGCCCTCCGTCACCCCATCCATCCTTCACGCATTTGTCACCAATGCATCCTCTACATGATGCAAGGAAGGAAGGAAGGGTTCCATAACACCCAAGCACTCATAGGACACTTTCCAGTATTCTGGTATTAGTGAGAGAACTTCAACTAAAGTCACACTTCCCTTCATGGATTAGGTAGTATATGTATTCACACCACATCAACACATTTTTTAATGTCACAGCTTTATTCCAAAATGGATGAAATAAATGTTTTTTCTCAAATTCTACACACAACACCCCATAAGGGAAATGTGAAAGAAACGCTCCGGAGAAGGTTTTCATCCAGGATGTCTCTGTACATTGCTGTCCTCTTTCCCTCCATCCTGACTACTCTTCCTTCTTCTGCTGCTGAAGAACAAGCCTAAGAATGATGGTGCCACCACCATGCTGCACTCTAGGGATGCTATTGGTCTGCTGATGAACGATTCCCAGTTTTCTTCAAAGTATGAAGTGATGAAGGTATTAGTCCAGTATGAAGTGATTAATGTATTAGCGGAGTATGAAGTGATGAAGGTATTAGAGGAGTATGAAGTGATGAAGGTATTAGAGGAGTATGAAGCGATGAAGGTACTAGCGGAGTATGAAGCGATGAAGGTTTTAGCGGAGTATGAAGCGATGAAGGTATTAGCGGAGTATGAAGGCATTAGCGGCGTATGAAATGATGAAGGTATTATCAGAGCGGAAGTAGATGTAGTAGATGAAACAGTTGATTCGTCGAGTATGAAGTGTCGATAGAAGACTTTCAATAACACAGCAAAAGATTAGCATGAGCATTAGCATGAAGAATGGGTTGCTTGAACAATCCATCACCAAAGTTTAGTCTCTGACATTTTGATCTGTGTACTTGGTACTTGTGTGTGTGTGTACTGGATGGTACGCCAGGAAGTATGTTGCACTTCCTGCAGGGGAAGTGATGGTAGGGCAGGATGCGACGTTGCCGTGTGAAGGCAGGCGGGGGTGCGCCCGTGCGGGACGGTGTACGGAAGCCCCCTGAGGTCCAAAAAGATTCCTACTTGCACTTTGCTTGACGTGGAATGTGGCCTCATCGTGAATTCATCAAGCCAGCGGTCATATTTCTCCTTTTGCTCCTGCGAGCGAGGCTTTGATGGATCAGTCGCAGACCATGTTGAGCGAACCTGGGGTGGGGGCGGCCAGAGGTGAGAATAGTAGTGGCGAGGAACGCGCACCACGCTGCGCAGGCTGGCGGGTGCACAAGGGTTCAAGATGAGTGCAAATCAAAGTGTTATTCTTCCCTCCTTGCCCCCCCAGCACCCCCTTTCAGCCATCGTTCTCCACTTGAGAGGCTGACGCTGGAAAGGTAGCCCCCGTGAGACGTAGAGAAAACAGGCTAACACCAACTGGTACTTCATGTTGCCAGCTATGTGTGTTGTGCTGGGTGGGGGTGGATGGGGTTGCCTCCTGACAGGAAGGAAGTCTTGCTGAGAAGGCAGAATCTCCTGAAAGTAAAAGTTGTCTATCATATATGATGTGGTTTTTATTGACTGAACAGCCTGAGCACCCGCTTTATTATGTAGGCTGCAAAGCTAGGATGGTCTTTCATTTGACTGACGACCCCCTCCTGCCTGAAACGAGTTTTCTTACCTTGTTGGGGAGCCTCTGTAGGGCGTGTTGAGAAGGTGGTTCAGGTCTGTGGCCAGTGATTGATGTTCTCATAGCAAAGGTTCATCCTGTCATCCCTGGTCCTGCTTGAAGACTTTGTCGCACTCTGGATGGCGCTTACATCTTTGAGCTTTTTAACCAGGCTTTGAAACACAAGGAAACAATTACCTTTGCCCCGTCCACAAAAAAGAGCAAATGTTTCACCCGTGACCTCTGCTTTGCACCTTTGCTGGTGACATTTACAGTTTAGCTTTACGAGTCAAGTCAAAGCCAGCCTCAGGAAGTTTGGTCATGGGAATGCTGCAGTTGTTGCATTGGAATACATCACGGAGTACAGAAGGCCAGGAATAGTATTAACTAAATGCTCTTGAGTCGGGACTCGAACATCTCTACTGAGGTAGCAGCTCTAATATCAGCAGGTAGGACATTCCACATAGGGTAGAACTACTTTGTAGACCAGTAGCAGGCCCTTAAATGATGAACTGGGAGCCAGGGCACGTTGGCTCGTACTGGAGAAATATGGTCAAACGTACGCGTCCTCGTAAGAAGTCATGCTGACTGCAGGCTTTTCAAACATGCGGTCGGAAGAGCAGAAAGCAACGTAGGACGGTCATCAAGGTTGAGTTCTTTGGATGGTGTGGACAGCGGACTTACCGCACCTTGGCCAGTTAACTGTTGGCAACGTGCTATATAAATACATTTGACCTTGACCTTGACCTTGAGACGTCACAGTGAGTCTGTGTTAGAAAAAAAGTCTCTGGAAGCGAGCGTTCAGAGCCATCCCCGAGTTCTTTCAGGACTGACTTCCAAAGGCACGGAGCTCATAGACAGATAGTCATAGATAGACTTCCTTTATTGTCATTGCACAAAAACACAGTAGTGAAATTGCCAACGAAATGTCGTTGCCTGGCTCCTATATAACAGACACAAAAGAAGATAAGTAATAATAAATAATGATGTGAAACGTTGGCATGGTGGAACACGACATCTATATAGCTATGACATCATCACGGCATCATAACCTTTCACCAATGAGGGGGGCCACGCTGTGTTTTGGTGGTGCCTTGTGGAGGCGCTCCAGCCAGCAGCGTCTCAGACTGCTTGTTGATGACGAATGCATGACTTTCTTTTTTCGTGCATGTTGTTAGGATGCATACAAAGGAAAAAAGTACCTCACAAAGAATAGCCATCATTCCATCCCATAACATGCAGTAGCTACTTGGCTCCAAGTCGCCAGCATTCTCCAACATTAAAACAAAAAGATGGATTGAAATATCATCCCTTGTAACTTGTGTGCATGTTTCTGCTGTTTATGTGAAGATGAGGTTAAGGTTTTTTGGGTATTTTCCCTCCATATTATAATATGGGGGGAAAAGGCTGGGAAAAGTCCAGTTGTTGTGATGTGTAAAACAAAGTATGCAACTGTGTTTTTTCTTGTGGCGTGTATTGTCTTCAAACCATGTCAGAAGTGCTGCGGCAGCGTTCCAATTGCCATAATGATATGACGTAATATGACGTCATCACTATTGACTTCCTCCTCCTCAAGTCAAATACTTGTGATTATGAGCAGCGTCACCAAAAGCACAAACGACGTATTTAGTCTTTGTCCGTGGGCCAGCCCTGCTGTTTGAAAGCGTCTCCGCTCAGGGTCTGCTTTTCCTCAGCGGTATATTTGGATGTTGATTACGGATAATCAGCTGTAATGACGGAAGCGCATGGCGTGTGTGCTTAGACTCAACGCCACGGTGGGGGAACACGGCACAATGAAAATCCACTCGGGCTCAAGGGACCGCCCACACTTTTGGGCGCTATCATCTGCCGGGAGGTCAGGTTAAAGGTGAGAGGTCACAAATGGCTTCTTGTATCCTCTCATCAGGGGCGCTGTGGTCACGGCCCCCTATCGCGGCCATAAAAGCTGTGACACGGCTGACCAGGGCAGCCCAAAAATCCAATATTCCATCACCGACTGACCTGCTCCCGTTTGCTTTCTGGAATCGGGGTCATCGCTCTTTGAATTCAAGTAGAAGTCGCCGTCTGGGCTGCCGATAATGACGCCATTAGTCTCGTGTCCACAAAATGCCGATGACCGTCGTCGGATCTCATTCCAAGCCTCGGACTTTCTCATTCTGGAAGGAAAACGCCTGCTGCTTACTGGTCTGGAATCCATACGCCGTCCAATTGACCACACGCAGCTTCCAGTGTTTGGAACCATTTCTCTGCTGGTGCTGGTACTGGTACTGGTGCTGGAGGAACACCAAAGTTCTCCTCCAGCTCTGCCTCCTGCTTTGGTCATACCAATAGACATGTCAAAGGCTGTAGAGTATTTAGAAGAAATCACATCAGGAAATGTAATGTTTGTGCTTTTCTGCTCCTCCAGAGAGTGCGGCTCTATTTATGGCTGGACTTCCTGTGGTGTTTATTTGAAATCCGGTCTGGAATATTCCCACCGGCCACAGGTTAACACTCATGTTTAATGTCCTTCAACTTCAACCATCGGGGCCTCCAGGCTTCTCTCGCACGCTTTCTTCCAGTATGGGCTCCTTTATTCTCTTCTATGCGGACCCTATTGTAAACACGCTCAATGCCAATCGCGTCCTTCAGGACACAAAGCAGTTGTGAGTCGGAGGTTAAGTGCGGCGTCGTGTGCGTGACGTGCGGTCGGCTGCAGAGTGACGCTGCACAGGAATGACTTGTCTTTCTTGAAGCCGTAATTGGCTTTGATGGCTTTTTTACCATTCGCTGTGTGGAACATCACGTATAGCGTGACTTTAGACCAGGACTTCTCCCAGCGGGATCCTTCCTTCCACGTTCCAGCGCTGATAGGCGGCATCCCGGTGGGCTTCCTACGTTTCCCCCAAGTTATCTCTCAAGTTGTTGTTGTTTGTATGTCCAACTATTAACCCTTTCCTCATTTCTTATTGATCATCATTTCCAGTCTGTGAAGCTTGACGTAGTTACGTTGTTTCATTTTGCCATAACCTGATATGTCGGAAAACCAATTGTGGCTAAAAAGGGCCCAGCTCTGGTCCCCGTGTACTTTGATGAAAAGTCTTGTGAATTTGCTTCGGGTAATTGTGGCTGAGAAGTGGACTGAAAAAGGGAAGCAGCGGGTCTTTATATCCTGCTTGTCATTTAGTTGGGTAGACTCGAGCTGTTTGTAGATCCTGTTGAACACGCTCAGTACTTCCCTGGAGAATGACATTGATTAAGTTAGGTGTACTCAAGTTTAGTTTTGTCAATGCACTTTACATTTGAGTATTTGCACACACGATTGAGTGGTTAGCATGCTAGCCACGCAGTTAGGATCTCCCCTTGGCATCTCGTTATTCACTTTTTTACCCGGTTAATTGCTGTTAAAGCAACGTGATGATTGGAAAAATGTTGGTCTAACAGGGAATAATTCAGATAAACCCGAAGCCGTACCTAACTTAGTTTAAACATGCAGAAAACAATGTGATCTTTCCAATCTTTGTAAGTGAGGAATGGATGGAACATATTATTCATGTCCACTTCCTGTACATCCGGGTGAGATTGAATTCCACCGTGTTTCTTACTTTCCGCATCAAATAGCTGACCCTGGCCACTTTCTTTGGCCCCATGGCAGGTTATGTTGCATCCACACTTAATTGAAGAAGTGTGGATGATTATTTTGGCCCCCGGCTAGTGTGGAATCAAGCGGGGTTGTTTCATGCACTGCTGTAATAAAATGTAGCCTACAGGCAAAAATCCTGGTGAATATTTGTCAAAACGACTTGGCTACGAAAAGCTGTCAGCCTGCTAGCTTCCTAATGTGAGTGGCTCCCCCGGCAAAGGCAAGCCACTGATATATTTTTATACTGGCATGGGGGGGAGGGCTCATTGGTATGAAGCAGTGTGTAATATGTGATGTTTTTCTTCTTTCACATGAGCTTTTTCACGCATACGACTTCAACTCCCCAGGGAGGAAGTGAGCGGGAGGGGAAAAAAGCTTGCCGAGGTTCAGACAGGCCTCATAACCTTGTTGCTTTATTATTCTTTTGACGCTTGTGTCCGAGGCGTTGAAATGTGCCAGCAGAACATGAGAGCCGATGACCTTGTTGCCCAAGCAACAAATCCTTTCTCAAGTGTTTGCTTTTTGTCTTTGCTTGCAGGAGTGGCAGAACTCCATCCAGAAGAATGCTGGTCTGGCGTTCATCGAGCTGGTCAACGAAGGCAGGTGAGGAAGTGGGCGGCGACGTCATCAGTGAAAAGCATCGTCATTTGGTTGTTTGCAACAGATTTCTTCTGCTTTTCAAAGCACGTTGTCTTGGAGAACAGGAGAGGTGGAAACATGGTGGAACCTGGCCTTTCCATGGAACCTGGCCTTTCCATGCCAGAGTTCTACGTGAAAATGTCAGAACATGTCTGGGTTTTACGTGGACCATCATACAACCAAACAAAGCATCCATACGTTGCTGGATGACGTGTGAAGACTGGCCAGTGCTTATTTGGTCGTAGAAGGCACACAGAACCACGAGCAACTGGGTTTCTATCTCCTTCCTTCCTTCCTTCCTTTTAATAAGGCTTGTGAGCCAAAGAGGTGTTCAAGTGCACTGCGTATTTGTAGCTACCATGACATGAGGATATTGAAGACAGTGGTATCCAAGCAAGTAGCTCACCAAAGGTGGAAACATGAGTGCTATCAAGTATTTACGCTCCACTGCTATCTTGGTATCTGCAGCAACAATCACCTTCTGACCTTCTGACCTTCTGACCTTCTGACCCAGAATGCAAGCAAAGGAATAAAAAGTCAGCAAGTCAAACATTTATGTGAAACACGTATGTTAGAGAGTTAAAACGTCAGTGGGGTGACCAAGGTTATGATAGCGTGACAATGTCGTGTCATGTCTGGCAGGGGCCATGATGGACATGAAGGATACGCTTACTCAGTGTAACAGGATGCAAAGTATCGTTATTGATGTGGATGCAGAGGCGTGGTTACCGAGAGCAGGACCGGGGTCAGGGCCAGAGAGGCTACTGAGGGCCCCCGCGCCTCCGCGCCTCCGCTCCCCTGCTGCCCTGCGCTGCAACAGCAGGCTTAGGTTACAGTCTTCCCCTCCACCAAACTGCGGTCCTCTCTCAGCCCCAGCTCCCACCCCAGCCCTCCTCCTCGGCCCCCATTCTGTTATTCTTCCACTTTACACTGTGCCGCCCTTCGGGGGCTGCGGCGAGGGCTTTCTCTTGCACAGCGTGCGTCTTTGATCAACACAGATAAGCCCGACGCTCGTGTGCAGCAACGCCAGGCACAGCGCTGCCCTCTTGTCAGATGCATATCATTAACAAATCAATTAGCATCCGCGCCCCAGGATGCCGCTCACGCCAAAATGACATTTTCCGCTGATTTAGTCACGCTTATTCTCATGCTTTTTAGTCATGCCTCTTCCAGCATGCTTTTCCACTCCCTCCTGCCACAGGCAGCCGGGATCAAAATGGGAAGATGAATAAGAATAAAGTGATGCTATTTGCTAAGCATGCCAATGTTCTTCACCACCAGACTGCTGAGTCACACCATGAAGGACCACCTGGTCCGCGTGGCCAACGAAGCCGAGTTCATCCTCAGTCGACAGAGGGCTGAAGACATTCATAAGCACGCTGACTTTGAGGTAGGAACTTTCATCCCAGCATTATTCCATTTCTTAGTGCTAAAGCTTTATTTTTTTATTATTATTTGATCTACCTATTTTTTCATGATTTTAGTTTCATCATAATTTGTTTCATCATATTCATAAAATGAATTCAAATATTTCTAGTTGTTGAATAATATAAATAAACCAAAACAAAAGTACTTGAGAAATGAGGCCAAAGCAAATATTATTCCTTCATCTTCCATTATTATTTTCTTCTGATGTCTTTGTTTGAATAAGCTATGAAAAATGTTTTTTGGTTTCCCTGTTGGTTTGAAGGCTATCCATGTGTTGTAAGGAAACAGAGCTAAGATAAGATAATTCCAGGTTTCCAGCACAGTAGCACACCAGCAGATGAGCACAAATGCAAATCAGAAATTGTATGCATACGTATATTCTATATATACTGGTATCTAGAATGGAGCCGTTTCTATTCTAGTCTGACAACTGCAGGAAGAAAAGCAAACAAAGCTGACCCAGTTTGATGCCCTAAATGAGGTCACCAATATTTCATCGTCCTTTCAATTCCTAATCATAACAATAAAAAGTGATGAGTATGGACTACATTTGGGTATCTTATTAACAAGCTAACATTTCCACGGAAATTTCATCCCAATGATTTGGCTTTTTATTGGCCTGTTGGATCATCGATGCACTTTGTTTTGGAATTTGCCAGGATTTGGGGTTGGGGGCTTGGAATGCAATGAAAGCCTCCATGGGGCGACCCTCTGTTGGGAAGGGGTCGCATCGCAAGCTGAGCCTCTGAGAGGAGCCGATTGGGCAACGCAAGTCAAGCTGATGTTTGCCAAACGAGCGAGAGGACGTGGCGCTCGGCATTGAACCTTGTTACCGTACCTGCCCGCCCCGCCTGAAACATTATTATGCATTCTTAGAATAGAATATTTATTCTGCCGATGAGCACGAAGAACGTGAGCATCAGGGTCGTAAGGGTTCTCCTCTTGAATGTTTGTCTTCCATAGCCTGGCATCGGGACAGACCCTGCGGTTGGGGTGCCAGGGTTCTGTCCAGGGTCAAAGGTTAACCCTTGAGTGGAGGAACAACTTCTAGAAGATTTCATTGCATCTTCCCCTCCAAACTTCAATCAAATGGCATCTGTTGTTCGTCCTCAAAACCAGGGTTGCTGCCCCCCCCCATAAGTCATGCTCTTATATTGCTGTATTGATTTTTCCTCTGAGCTCAGTTTCAGCCTGATGGCTTTCATTTTCTGCTGCCACAATAAAAATAAGAGCAACAATGAAACATGCCCCCACCCCACCTCACCTCTTCCCCCTCTCGCACCAATAGGGTGGGGGTGTGATGGTTCACCTTTGCCTTTTCTAACAGCATTATTTCTGTCTTTTGTGCTGTGCCAGCTTTGACGGTACGAACTCTTGTCAACTGAGATGGTGGCGATACCATCATCCATGTGCGACATTGGCCCATACCATATGGATGGGGTGGATGGGGTGGAGACTATAGCGCTATGGGTCGGGGTCGCTGGCATATAGGTCATCATTGTATTCGTGTGAAAGTATTTGGGTACTACTCCATTTCATTGCTGCACGTTTGGAGTATTGGAAATGAAGAGAATCAAAGAATAGTAATACATCTTTACCAAGTAGAATGAGACTGACAGCTGTCAACTATTGCTCTCTTTTCTGACAACATTTCAGTAGTACTACTACTACTACTGTCTTAGCAAGCACATCTCCAGCAAAAACTCTTGATGCTCTTCTCTGCTCATTTCTCCTCATGTGTTTCATTTAATGCTTGGATTCCAGAAGTACTATCAAATATTCTTTGAGCCTTCGGTGAGCTCCACTGGTGAGCTAGAAACATGTCACCATCATCTTGACCTTCATCAAACAAATAGTGGCGCCATTAGTACAATAGTCGTTCTTTGTGGGACAAAAGAGAGTTCCCAACTAACTGCATTGCAGCTGCAATGCTACTCTGGCAAAGGTTAGGTTATCCATCCATGTTTTTTGTGACTGGCTTGGAAAGGCATTTATTGGCATAAGCCAAACACGTTTATGGAAAAGGGCAGCCCTCAGTCTCTCCAAGAGGCCAGCAGAATGTTAGCGTACCTTCTTGTTGTTCTCCACAGCGCCACGCTTTGCTGCCGTCTGCCCTCAGTCTCCTCTTGGATGATGGCAAATAAAGTCCGATGTGTCGGGGCATCTTGCCAGTGTTTTTATGAACGGTGACTTTGGGCTCCTTCAGCCAAGAACATGCAAGCGGTGTCTTCGTCAGGCTACGAGGGTCCAGGAGATGCCTTTTGTGTCAGTCACACTTGGAGGGGAAGTGGGAGGGAGGGAACTGAGTGATCTTTCCTCCTGGGGAGTTAGCTTATTCCAGCCAAGCTTCGGGTGACGTAGATGAAGATGGGGCCAAATCCAATTACCTTTTAGGGCTTCTTTATCTAATAGAATCCTTTCACGTGAAGGGAATCTACAGATTGGACACACAACAAATGATGCTGGCTGATATCTGGCGGAGGGAAAGGGGCGGCCGAGGACAGAAAGAGAGAGAAATCGAAGTCCTCTTTTTATGGGGCTGTTCATTAGGGATGAAATGTGGTGCTCTGTGGGCCACAAGGGCAGATAAGAAGGTCCAGATACGGGACGGTGAGCAAGACCCATGTCATTTTTATTCTTCTTTTCCCCCCATTTCACATAAAACCACACTCACCTTGATGTCTTATCAGGGCTTATGCGGCGTCATCAAGAAGGCGGCACTCTCGGCTCCTTCCTGGGACTCAAACACCCGTAGTGAGGCCGCAAGGAGGCACTTTGTCCCATATTACCCTGAGAACTAACGCTAGTATGGAAAAGCTCATTGGTTTCCATCGGACAGCTTGACACAGACTACTCCAAACCAAACCTATTGAGCTTTCTTCACTTGCTTGCCTGGGCAATGTGATGATTTTTTATTTCACGGGGGCCAGAATTCCTGCTACTGGCTATATCGTATGACCTTAAATGACCTTCATTTAGGTCAGGGTTTCACTCGGCTTTTCAAGAGAACATATGCCATCGGTGAAACCGGTCAAGGACGTCCAGGTGGCACCCAAGGGGGCTCCAAGTCGGACATTAGTCGGTGAACCCGGTGTCTTCCACCGCTGATGGAAGGCCGCTCATCTCACCCAGGAATTCAACCATCCTTTGGGTTATTAGCTTGGCACTGTGACTGCCACGTACATACGTGCCATTAGCTTAGCATAGCTGGGTGGCCCTGGCGTCTCGGGGTTGGGCAGGCGGGGGCTGGGCTTCCATGAGGAGGAGATATGTAGCTAAGCGTGGCTAGGCTAGATGCTTCCATGAGGAGGAGCTATGTAGCTAAGCGTGGCTCGGCTAGATGCTTCCAGATGCTTCCATTCCAGGAGTGAGGATGAGGATGAAGTGGATGTCATGTGATCCTCCAAGAGGAAGAAAATGGATATCATGTCAAGGGCGTCATTTCAGGATGGAAGTGGTTGTCAGTCATTGTACTTTAAACCCTAATTTTTCTCCTCTCCAGCCTGCCCCCCCCCCCCCCCCCCATTGTCTGAATTCCCCTGGCTGTGTTTTATGTTGCAATTTGAAAAGTCCAGGCCAAGAGATCAAGTGTCAGAGCATCTTTGTTGGAAAACAATTGTAGCACCCGCTTTTATTTTGCCCCCCCCCAACGCCCCCATTGTGTTCCTATTTGTACATGTAGTGTATTTGCATTGTGTCACATCAGTCAAGCAAGGACAAGCCTGATGTCTTCCTTTGGACACGTTCCCCCTCGACCCACTTTGGAAATGAAAGCCTACGGGAGTGCTTGTCAGCACGCCAGAAATTGGACAGCCCACTCCTTGGGATTGGGAGGGGGGGCGGCCCGTGTGGCACCCCCGTCAGAGCATTCAAAATAGAAGGCTTTAATAACGCTGGCGCTTCTTGTTTCTTCACCTCTGAGCCTCAACTATCCTCCCCCCTCTGCTCCCCCCCACCCGCACAGTGTGCCGCACCCCCCCACACCCCCTCTCTGTCACTCTAATTGATAAACATGGGTGTGATATCGTGTAATGAGCCTCTGTTCTCCTGCCAATTACACTGGTTAACCCACACGCACGGGGTGGGGGGCGTGAGGCATCATGTGACAAGTACAGCATTTAGATAATGATGAGGCTCAACTCACCCCCCCCCCCCCCATTTATTTGCATGCACCAGCATCCACTGGCTTTCATCTATGCGCAGTAAAGCTGCAATACTGCAATAATGCAATACACAAGCAGACACTTGTCATACCGCATGGCTTTGTGTCTTCGTGACTTGGCGTCCTCGTGTCTTTGTGACTTGGTGTCCTCGTGTCCTCATGTCTTTGTGTCTTCGTGACTTGGTGTCCTCGTATCCTTGTGTCTTTGTGTCTTCGTGACTTGGTGTCCTCGTGTCCTCATGTCTTTGTGACTTGGCGTCCTCGTGTCCTTGTGTCTTTGTGTCTTGGTGTCCTCGTATCCTTGTGTCTTTGTGACTTGGTGTCCTCATATCCTCATGTCTTTGTGTCATTGTGACTTGGCGTCCTCGTGTCCTTGTGTCTTTGTGACTTGGCGTCCTCGTATCCTCATGTCTTTGTGTCATTGTGACTTGGCGTCCTTGTGTCCTTGTGTCTTTGTGTCTTCGTGACTTGGTGTCCTCGTATCTTCATGTCTTTGTGTCTTCGTGACTTGGCGTTGATGATGGCGTTGATGTTTCCACGTGCTGACCTATGAATGTAGTTGGAATGTTGGATTCCCGTGTTAAAACCATGCCAAAGTTTCAGATGGTTAGCTTTGTGATGTCACAGAGGGCCAGACTTCCTTAACCTGTGTATATATATATATATATAAGCCAAACAAGCTCAGGCAGACGTTATTATTTATGGTGATTCGCAGCAAGAGGAAAATATTTTCATCTGTCAATGGCATTTCACACGGGACTGATTTTGTGAGCATGAATGTAAAATATCCGCCAAACTGATGCTTTCCCGCTCTCGCCGGGAAAGGTGCATTAATTTGGGTCACGCCGTGTGTCCACGCGGCGCACTCATGGCTTCCAAGCTCCACCGCACCAACGGCGTATCCGGTAGTGTGTCCCACAATGAGCACTCTTCCTGGGGCAGGCGAGGTTGCCAAATGTCCCTCTTCTCCTGAGCTCCACCAGCGGCGTGTGACCAATCACAGCAGAGTGGGCGTGTCTGGAGGCGGGCCGTGGGTGGAATAAATTAAGAGTGTTTTGGCGGGAAGCAAGAATCCAAGGAAATACGGCTGGAATAGGTGCAGATTCTGCTAAATCTAAAAAGTTTTCTGCACGGGTTATTGTGTGTAGCTGCTCCATAGGAGTCCACAAGTCAATACAAAGGTCTTTTATTTGATCATAAAAGCTTTATTAAAAGAATAAAAGAAAATAAAGCTGGCACGGCTTTATTTTCAGACGTGTTTGTCCTGTGTGAAGTATCCAGCACGCGTGGGGGGGGGCAGGTCAGCGGTGGCGGGATGGCTGTGAGGACGATGCAAGTTGAAAAGAAGGGAAGGACACATCCCAGGAATGAAGGGCATCACCGGACTTTGACCGTGTCTCCACCCTCCTCTCTTCCCGCAGTCCATCTGTGCCCAGTACGCGGCCGAGAAGAGGGACGAGGAGAAAATGTGCGACCACCTGATCCGTGCTGCCAAGTACCGAGACCACATGACGGCCGTGCAGCTCATCCAGAAGATGGTCAACATCCTGACGGACAAACACGGCGCCTGGGGCAGCTCCTCTATCAGGTAGGAAAATAGGGAGGGAGGGAGAATGCGCCCTGGTGTTTGTGGTACCCTATGCGAGTGTCGCGAGCACGAGCACACGAGGCCTGATCTCTTTTAAATGGAGGTTGTGTTGTGTGAGCTCGCCCTCGAACGTCTCTCATTACCGAGCCTCGTCCTGCTGTGGCACGCTATTGATGCTTTTCCTAATGGCTGCCGATGGGCGCGTGGAGCCCTTGGCACCAGGCCCCGGAGCGCGGTGCTCTTTGAATAAATCCCAATCAGCCCGGTGCCATGACATCAATATTTTTACTCAATGACTGTGATGGTCAGGTGGGGCGGCTGCCTCGCACCCGAGCAGGAAAAACATCTGATGCTGCCAAAAGCCTGCATATTGACCACGTATCAGGAGGGGAAAGATCTTCATGCACGGCCCCTCCCCTCTTCCAACCTACAATCACGTCTTTAAGAGCTACAGGAAGTCTATTGTCCAAAGTTTCCATTCAATTAAGACCGAAGATTATTGTATATACCCTATCTATCAATAGATAATATAGATAATCAATAGGTCATATCTGCACATCGAAACAGTATAGACTAAAAATAGAATCGCAGACAGAATAGCCTGGAGCTGCAAAGTAGGTTTAAAAGAAGGTCTTCTTAGTCTAACAAGACAATAGAAGACGTAGAAGTAAGCTAATCATATCAGTATATTATATCCAGTACATACCCTATGTATAATATCAATATGATATCTGTAATCATATGAGTATATAATATCCAGTACATACCCTATGTATAATGTATAATATCAATATATGATACGTATCTGTAATCATATGAGTATATAATATCCAGTACATACCCTATGTATAATGTATAATATCAATATATGATATCTGTAATCATATGAGTATATAATATCCAGTACATACCCTATGTATAATATATGATATCTGTAATCATATGAGTATATAATATCCAGTACATACCCTATGTATAATGTATAATATCAATATATGATACGTATCTGTAATCATATGAGTATATAATATCCAGTACATACCCTATGTATAATGTATAATATCAATATATGATATCTGTAATCATATGAGTATATAATATCCAGTACATACCCTATGTATAATATATGATATCTGTAATCATATGAGTATATAATATCCAGTACATACCCTATGTATAATGTATAATGTATATGGAGTTTAGGCAGCCTCAGGAGGAAGGAGCTGATTCTTCATTTTGTCCACCAGAGTGTATGCTTGTAATCCTCCGCCCCCCCCCGTGTATGAAAGCGTGTCAGACAAAGGCAGCGTTCCTGCTTTTGTGTCCTTGTGTGTCATGCCATGTCCAGATGTGTGACAGATGGGGTCTACCTGTTATGTCCTACTTCCTGGAGACACAGGTGACCCCCCCCCCCCCCCCCCCCCCCCCCATTTTCTCCTGTTACTTTCTTGCTGTGTGATTTAAGCTGGTGTCCGCTCGGCACCCATGCTGTGTTTGTTCGGGTCGGCCACCATCTTTCACGTACGTGACACCCAAAGTCGTCCCACGGAAATGAGGGCAGATGATGGACGCCGGCTCGCCATCTCCGGGGACGCGCTGTCCTCTTCTCCCTTGTCATACGTCATGGCGTGTACTCAAACACCACTGCACCCCCACATTCAGCAAGCACAGGGCAGTACTGCGCAAAAGAAACTTGAAAGTAGCCAGTGTACAGCTTGGAAGTATTCATGAACACAGCCGTTATTGTCCAACTGTCTGCCAAGATGACTCTGTCTTGTCTACACTGTGCTGAGGAGGCTGCACGAGTGCTGCCGGCGCCGGGGAAGTCAACCGTGAACTCCAACATACACTGTGACATTGGGAAGCAGAGTGGGGGCAGATGGGTCTGACCATCATGGATCAACACCCTTCCAAACCTGCTGGAAACCCTGCTGGAGACCAGCACGCCAACTTCTACCCGATGGACAAGGAAGGTAGACAGGCGGCTGCTCAGCCTGATGCGGGCCACACCAAAGGAGGACATGCTTGTCTTCTTCTTACCGTCTAATACTACTGGCAGTATTTTTCACCCAGGCACTCTTTTGTTCTTGGCTGAGGATTTGAGCATAGCTAGAGGTTGGATTATATTTGACTTTATATTTGACTGATCCCAAATATCGGGATGGTATATCGATGTTCAAGCTAACTATATCGGGATATAAGTTTGTGGTTCCTTGTCGCCCAGCCTCAAGTTTCCTTCACCTCGACTCAAGCGCATCCTTGAAGATGGAATTCCACAGGGACAGGGTTCGTCTTCTTATCTTCTTACCCTAAACCACTGCAGCTTGCCTAAAGGGATACATTGTAGTCATCTACGACGCATGCTGTTTTCATCTTCACCCCCCCCCCCCCCCCCCCCCCCCCCCCCCACGCTCCCACACTCCGTGGTCCGCTCTGCCGCTCATTTAGTGCAGCGGCAGCGCTCTAATGGACAGCCTTAGGCTGGAGGCTTCCAGGCGGAGGGACATCCATCTTTTGGCCTGTCACCCTCTCGCACGGCGAAAAATCTTTGTGATATGCACTCCAATTTTTCTTCAGTAAATCAAATCTTCCTCCCTTCAGAAAGACGAATGCCGGGAGCCGGGCGCTACAGAGAAATCAATACGGGTGAAATTTAAAGAGTATGGCCCGTATCGATCGGCCTGGTGAGATGGAAAAGGAAGAGCTTTGTAACTGTTGGCTGGACACTAAGCTGACCTGTAATGGACAAACTATTGATAAGAGCATTCATATTTCATCCTCTACTATGTCACTAACATCATTTTACATCTTACTCTACCTTTTTACCTGCCTCTCCTCATGACATGCAATTTGTCATTCAACAACTCCTCCAAACATTCCCAGGAAATCTCTTACTGGGAATGTTTTATTCTTTTATTCACTTCTTTTCTTGCAAGTCCTTTTGACGTGTACTATGATGGAAAAGATGGAACAACAACGCCATTTCACTCTCTTATGTTCCTCCGTCTCATCTTTTGACGTTCCTGACTGCCATGCATGCTCAGCTTGGACGTGATGGCGGCGTAGGTTCTTTTTCCTTCAACAAGCCAAAGAAAAAGCAAAAATGGCAGAGTGCATACGCTTGTTTTCCACTTCAGGAGCCCATTTTTCCCTCTCATCATTTTGGTTGAATGAAAAAAAAAATAGCAGCACCTTGGACCTTCTTTGGACTCCTTGCTTACTTTTTCTTTTGTCTCTATTTGGGTTTTGCTAGCCAGGAAAGGTCATTTGTTGGCCTGTATCTTTTTTGTAGCAATTTGTTTGGTTCTACTAGCTCATTTTCCTGTCTCTATCTCCTTGTAAAAAGTGTTTTTGACCTTGTTAGCTTCCCGGGTCTTTGGGTATCCGTGCAGACAGCGAGGAGGACGGTGGCGTGAGGTATTATTGCTGAGATAAATGCGAGCATGAGAAGCTGAGAGCTCTCCTGGGGTGCTTCTTCATTCCAGATGTAAATCACCATTATGATACATAATAGTCCATGTATTACATGCCTTGAATCGGGGGTCTGCACAGTGTCTGGCTCTGCCTCGCGTGCAGCACCCCCGCCGCTGAAAGTAGAAGTGGTGCACGGTAGAGATGATGGCGGCAGGAAACAGGAAACTCTTTACAACACAGCGACCCTGGCAAAGGGCTGACACCATGCAAAGGGAGAGGACGTCCAAAGATGAAGGACTTCAGTCAGCAGCCATGACTGATATGAATGTCAAAATGCTGTCATGGACATCACATTCACATTGAATGGCTTTTAAAATCCAACCAAAAATCACACGGCAATCGTCCTGGCTGCTGCTTGCCTGCACTTTCTTCTCGCCAATTCACCTTGACATGTTTGAAGTTCTTCAGGAAGTTCTTCAGGAAGTTCAGCTGCCCGCTGGTGCTTAGCGCAGCTGTACTTCTCAGGCGTGGCCCGGTCTTGAGATGCGAATCCCAGGTGCGGGAGAGCATGGAGTGTACTGGTGGCTAGCCTCGGGTTGGCGCTCTCAAGTTGTGCGTCATGGCGTGTGGACGGTAAGAGAGCAAGTTTTATTCCTCACAGTTGGAAGTTGGCTTCCACATGCTGCGTTCATGTACGCTGGGCATACATAGCAGCGGCGGTATGGCTGCACTGTTGTGGGAGGGGACATTCCTCAGGGGACTGGGAGGGTCGGTAGATGTGGACATGGAGAAGATGCCAGACTGGAGGATGCAGTGATGCTATAAAGCGTTGGTTTATTCTCACGGAACATCAACCACCACTTAGCATCTCAGTTGCTAGCGATCACATGACCCACAAACACGTGACCTGCCACGATGAGTTTTGAAATGATGATGTGACCTTCCACTTGATTGACCTTCCACTTGATTGCATTTATTTGCAATTTGCTGTTTTTAACTGAGAAAATATTGTACACACCCCAGTACGGTACAGAACTACGTTTTTCTCTCTTCAAAAAAGAAATTTCACATGTGGAATTTGGTTGGGACCCTAAATGGGACGAGCGCAGGCGTTGCAGTCTATAGTGTTGCGATCATATCGTTGTTGTAAAGCGCCGATGTGCATCATCGTTTTAGGATGTGTGTACGCTGCAGGAGTCATTTGTATTGCTTGTAAGCAAGTTGCTGAGCAGTAGCAGCTGCGTCCACGTCAGCTTCCTGCAGCCAATTAGCTTTGGCCCCAGCCTCCTCGGCCTCCTCGGCCATCCATCTGCCTGGATGCGCATAAACACACACTGTACAGAAATGGAAGCCTGTGTAAACGAGGATGTAGCTATCGCACGATAATCTTCAGCGGCAGAGTGCTCGCACGGATTTGAATGCGAGGCCCCTCCAGCTCATTAATCATGTGTCTGCAACGGCGGTTCGGGACTAAAAGGATGTTCCCTAAATCCTTGGGGAGAGCGTTGAAGTTTGACAGACGTGGCTTGCAATAACGTTCCATCGTGCTCGCCCATATGAATTACAATATGGCGCTAACGCTAACATTTTCCTCCAGTCTATATACAGTAGAGAAGGCTGGGCTTCCGTGTCATGGGGGGGGTATTTTCATCTGGATGGGAAAACTTCACTTGGCATTTGCAGCTTCTTCTCACCAGCAGCTCTCCTCTTTCTACACCTTTTCTTCATGAAACACACCACAGTGCACCTACACCGCCACAGTCTACCACCAGTACACCAGCACACCACCACAACAGTATACCATCACCAGTGCACCATCAGGAACCCTAAGGAAGACAATCGTTTTGCTGCATACTGTATTTGTGGTTGTGGCTGTGGGCTGTCTGTGCATGGTGCTGGTGGCGCTGGTGGTGGCCTGCTAATTCAGGGGTGCCCGTTACATCCATGGTGAGCCACCGGTCCTTCACACAGTTTATAGCAGGAGCTAGATGTTTAAGACTTGGTCCTTTTGGCCATCTGCTGGTTGGACAGGAAGTAGACAGTAGCTACGTTGCTACTTAGCTACCGTGATGAAGTCCAAGTGTCTCCGTAGAAAGTGTTGGGAAAAGTGGTGGAGCATGTACACCATGCGTGTGTCATGCGTGTGTCATGTATGTGTCATGGGCGCGTGTGGTTCAGTGGTAATGAGATGAGTTGTTGGAGGTACTGGGTTCCAGCGCACGTGTCGCCAATGCCAGTAGCAGCGTGTTGAGCAGGTCTTCCTGGTGCGTGTGGCAATGCGCTGATGTCACCAAAGGCTTGTTGGGAGGTGAAAGATGGCCGCCCTTGTTGCCGCCTGGCTGCTCCCTCCCTCCTTCCTTCCTGGGGTGCAACACTCAGATTTATGACTTCCATGTTCCTCTAAAGTATCTGGCCTTCTGTGGACCAAGGTCATGATAAAAGGTGGGGGTGTGATCAATATCTGAATGAGAAGCCGTTGAGGAGGTTTTTAGGGCTAGATGCAATATCTGCCGGGTATTGATTGTCAGGGGCTAGTAGTTCTTCAAAGGCTATCTCCTTTGACTACCCCCCCCCCCACTCAACAGCACACATTCCTCTTCCTCTTGATAGATTGCTATGCTCAGCACTGCTGTAATTACACCCATACCAGCAGGTCATTTATTTTCATACTTTCACCCCCAAAAAGGGGCTTTATTGTGGCCATCCAACACTTCTGGAACCAAGGACCACATCAAGGACCACATCAAGGACCATGTCTAATCCTAGTCTACACACACCTGTGTAATCCTAGTCTGTGTGTGTGTGTGTGTGTGTATATATATATATGTGTGTGTGTGTGTATATATATATATGTGTGTGTGTATATATATATATGTATAATGTGTATGTATGTGTGTATATGTGTGTGCATGTATATATATGTGTGTGTGTGTGTGTGTGTGTATGTATATTTATATATAACAGGGGTATATATGGAATAGGTATATGGAATGGAATTATCCTTGTAGTTGCTCATCACAGAGATTTCCCACACTTATTATAGATGAAAACTTATTTGTATTTGTGATTACATGCAATTAATTCTGAGTTACGTATGGACGAAATATGATTAATCACGATCAAATATGTTAATGGATTGACAGAACTATACAGCATATACATACGATACACACACACACACACACTACAGTGCACGTAGGATGTTTACTATGCTAATAATAGTGTATGTTTAATAATGGTACATGTTTAATAATAATACCACTAATATTATTAGTGATATTTGCTACTAGTGTATGTTTAATAATGGCATATATGGGATGTTGAATAATGCTATATTTATCAATAGTGTATGTAATAATGTATGTATGCCAGTAGTGTGTGTGTAATAATGGTACTATAATATATATAATATAATATATATAATATACAGTATAGATATATCATAATGGGTGTTTGCAAGGGCTGTGTGGTGTCCCAGGAATGTCAGAGACATGAATGTGAGGTGCATTCAGAAACGTGGGAATCGTTTGTCTCGGAGCCAGTGGAAAGGGTTGGGCCGGCAGTGGGAATTGCCAGCATGGGAATGTAGAATTCCCCATCAATGTGATTGTGTCAGCGGGAGAGAGTTGATTGTTTTGGTCCACAATCTCATTGATCTATGCCTGGTGGGATACGTGCTGGTGATCCACAGCCGTGGATTTGTAGCTGGTCATTCCCGTCTGACCTTCAGCTTCTCTGCTGTTTTCTTTTTGGGGTGTGATGGAAAGGCGACTCGCCGACTGATTTGTCAGCCGTCCTCAAGATTGTCTTTGAAGGCTGGAGGTCAAGGGATTATTAAAATGGGGCCAGTAATGGTAGAATTATGCAACTGAGGTCTGGCGGATGCCCCTCATTACCCGCCGGCGGCTGTGATGAATGGCCATAACGGCCTGTTGTCAAAAAGACGGGAAAAATGTGAGGCTTCATCAAAAATACAGATGGTGCCACTTGAGTGTGAAGGTGCTTCCAGTCCGCGTTGACGATTTATTCCCGTATTTCTCCACGACCATTCTTTACTCCCTAATGCTTTGCAGCCAGGATTGTTTTCT
Source organism: Doryrhamphus excisus (assembly GCF_030265055.1). Taxonomy (NCBI): domain Eukaryota; kingdom Metazoa; phylum Chordata; class Actinopteri; order Syngnathiformes; family Syngnathidae; genus Doryrhamphus; species Doryrhamphus excisus. Next base: position 13,577,581 of record NC_080466.1, on the reverse strand, counting down.
TTGCCTCCCGTCTGATATCACGATATCACGATGGTGTCATTGTCTGCCTTCTGTGTGGATCCGTCTTTACTGAGTGTAATTGCTGCTAATTGGACGCCGCTGATAATTAGCTCTCAATTTGCATCCTTTTATTGAAACTGCCGAGCCTCCGAGCCTCCCACCCAAAAGGGGGAGGGGGTGTGTATGCTTTCTTCCACACTAGCTGCTGATGATACCCAGACAACCTACGGTTCCCTCTTTGGAAAGATTAGATGGAATGGAGAAGAATGTTGGTGCAATAAGTAACTTCAAAGTACTCATCTTCCAAGTCAATTCAGTGCTTGACTTTTTGGGTACAATTTAGCGTTTAGTGCAGCAGAAGAATGGAAGAATATAATTATCATTATTGTTGCCAAGAACAATGATAAGCTGCTTATAGAGCATTTGGTAGATGATATCGGGGGGGAGTTCACCCTAATTTCCATGAGCCACACTTTTCGCTTGTTATATCCTGACTTTCACACTCCTTCACCTTCCACAGTACGCTTCCTGGAAGCATGTACAAGTACTTGCTTTTTCCCAACTACAAGTAAATGTACAAAAGTCAAATAGATTTTGTGTGCTAATATTTCATACCATGTAAACATTCATTCATTTTCTACCGCTTATACACCCTGGACTGGTCGCCAGCCAATCACAGGGCACGTATGGATGCATGCTTTTGGAATGTGGGAGGAATGCCGAGTCCGGAGAAAACCCACGCATGCACGGGGAAAACATGCAAACTCCACACAGAGATGGCCGAGGGTGGAATCGAACTTGGGTCTCCTAGCTGTGTGTGGCCTGTGCGCTAAGCACTCGTCCGCCGTGCAGCCACCGTGTAAACATGAACGCCATATTTTGTCTACTGTGTCACAGAAAATCCAGGCTGCTCTGAACGTAAACACTGTGTACTACAAGTACTTGTCCTTTTCAACTTGCCAAGAATATTGGACAAAAACCATCACTGCAGTATACAAATACATATACAAAGTATACAGACGTTCTTGACATTGTTCAACTGTGGGATGAGCAGTCGATATGAGGAATGACCGGGATCACCGAGGTTCCACCGAGCTGGTAGTGGATATTGAAAGTAAATAAGATAGATAGATAGATAGATAGCTAGACTCCCTTTATTGTCATTGCACAAAAACACAGTAGTGAAATTGCCAACGAAATGTTGTTGCCTGGCTCCCATATAATAACAGACACAAAAGAAGATAAGTAATAATAAATAATAATAATAATAATAATAATGTGGAGAATAAATAGATAGAATAGACACCAAATATGAACAACATAATGTAAAGTGCAGCGTGAACAGTAAATTGCCCAAATATTTTAAATAATTTAAATAAATAATAATAATGTAAGCTTGATTGGATTCTGCTTTTGGTGGTCTTCAAACAAACATGGCAAGGAAGATGTGCTCCAAAGTGGGTGGTTGCGCTGGCCAATGGAGATCCGTGTTGAGTAGATCACGACACATTTGAACAATGTGGGTGCTGGAAAACGTCCTGTTGAAATGAATGTTTTCTGCTGTGCTTATGATGGATGACGATGGAAGGGGACGTATGCGGCGTGGAGGTGAAGATCCAAAGCAAGTCCGTGCACGTGTGCGGTGGAAGTAAAAGCGTTGAGGCATCACCGGTCCCAGACTTAATCATGGCCAAACAATTCCATCGGGAAGGTGTTTGCTCCTGTTTCATCTTTTTTTAATTTGAGTCTGGCGATACGGCGAGGCGATGGCTGCCACTCTTGTGACAAAGAGCCCCGCGCTCCAAGCCAGCCGTCGTCCTCATGACAAATCCTCAATCTCCCGCCGCTCTCGCCGCTTCTCCTAAACACATGCTTTATGCAAATGGAAGCAAGAATCATCCCGAGGATCGGCGGCGGTCTTTGAGCAATTTGAGGGCCGGCAATGGGAAGCTGCATTAATGTCAAATAAGCAAGGGGAGACATCTCCTCCTCCATTCAGCCACTACTCCAAATGCATTTAGCAGAAAGGTTATGTATGAGTGTTTGTGCCAAAGTGCAGTCACTTGTGAAGATATATGAACGCATATTCACTCGGCGCACCCTGCTTGCCGTGATAAAGGTCATCTTCCATCATTTACATGGCATACAACGCTCGCAAAACCACATCAAGAATGCTGACATTTGCTGTGCCCACTCGCGTTCGCACACCATCCATTAGGAAGCAGCGTTTAAAAAGAAAGGAGAAAGCCGTCCCGACCTCAAAGGTCACTGAAGATGAAGAAGAAGGATGCGTTGGCTTAGCGTTTTTCTTTGCATTTTGTGTCATGGCAGCAATCAAAACTGCAATCAGGCCGTGGAACTATTCAGTAATCCATGCCTTTGTGACCTGCCAATCAAAGCGTACAAAACATTCTACAGTGGAACCACGTTTAGCGTACGCCTCGCTTAGCGTACGCCTCGCTTAGCGTACGCCTCGCTTAGCGTACGCCTCGCTTAGCGTACGCCTCGCTTAGCGTACGCCTCGCTTAGCGTACGCCTCGCTTAGCGTACGCCTCGCTTAGCGTACGCCTCGCTTAGCGTACGCCTCGCTTAGCGTACGCCTCGCTTAGCGTACGCCTCGCTTAGCGTACGCCTCGCTTAGCGTACGCCTCGCTTAGCGTACGCCTCGCTTAGCGTACGCCTCGCTTAGCGTACGCCTCGCTTAGCGTACGCCTCGCTTAGCGTACGCCTCGCTTAGCGTACGCCTCGCTTAGCGTACGCCTCGCTTAGCGTACGCCTCGCTTAGCGTACGCCTCGCTTAGCGTACGCCTCGCTTAGCGTACGCCTTTTTATTCTTTGACCATGAGTTTTATTATTCACTTTAAGTGAATATCAATGAGGAGTAAAAGGAATAAATGAAAAGTAAAGCTTACTTTTATCTTCTTCAAAGACGTGGTTGTTGCCAAAGGACACCATGTGGTAGTGAGATCAACAGACACCCCCTTCCTGTTTTGCTATGTTGTTTCTTGAATTCCATCATATTTCTCAGTTCTTTATCAAATGTTGCCACTTGCAACTTTCTTTGCCTCCATTTTGGCTTCTTCTGCATCCATGAAGAAATGAAAAGCTGAGACTTTAGGTCTGGGTTGATCTTGCTGCTACACGGTGTCTTTGGCAACAATCATGTCTTTGGTGAAAGCGGGTGGGGCGTACGGAGTCGGTAACGAGCACAAAGGCGGCGCTCTGTGTTTGTGTGTGATAGTCTCTGCACGCAAGCATCCACTTCATCATCCTGCCTGCGATGGCATTCATGGAAGAAAAATAATTATTGAGCTCAGGCTCGGGACACACTTGTCTCTCATCTCATGCAAGTGGGGGGGGGGCATCCTATATGCGCTACACACAATGTGCATGAATCCATCAGGACGGGACCATGAGCTGCAGTAATTAGTCATAGTCTGCATGGACGGCTGGTGGCGAGGCTGGAGGAGTCGTGCCAGTCATCAGGGAGGGACATGACAGTGGGGGTGGGGGGTGGGGGGGTCCTAATGATGGCACACCAGCAGAGGTGCTCATCAATCGGCAATGAGAGCAGGAGCGTAGCGACAATAGAGATGAACAGAGCGCACGCCGCGCCAGCAAAGATGATGAATGATTCTTACTTCCTGTCAGGGTGGGTAGGATTTCCCACCTTGCCAGTCTTCAAAAGTACACGTTCCTAACAAAAGCTTGTCTCATTAGATGATGCAATGTCAGCAGACATTGCGTGTGAATTCTGAAAAGCTGAAGCCAAACTGAAAGACTTTGAAAAGGTGCAAATACGATAAATGTGGAATGAAGGTAAGAGTAAATTGGTAGTTTGAGCTCAGATCGGGAATTGAACCAACCATTCATTTGTCTGGTTGGAAGCGCTCTACCAGCTACGCTAAACTACTTTTACGGTTTTTCCACACTTGGGGTAGCATAGGCACATGCCGAATAAGTCTGGTGCCATCGCCCATCATGCTTTGCAGCACTGCTCTTTAAATGATTGTTAATATTATGTTTAATGTTGTCTGTTAGGATTTGTGTCATTCCATGTACATGTGCATGTACTACATGTATTTAGTAGTTTGTATTTCCATACAATGTGTGTATTTGCTTATTTGTTCTATTGATCTGACACCATGACTACAGTTTGTATAGTTTCTGCTTGATGTGTGATTAGCATACGCTTCAGATTGTTAGCCCAACGTAGTCCAAGATTCCAAATGGTTCAACTCTAGAATGTGGAGGTCGTGTTGTTGGTCAGCGCGTCCATCACGTTCCTGCTGGGCCTTCTGTGTACCTTCTGTGTAAGAGCGTGCCCCGAAAAGAGCCCAAAATCACCCTGCTGTCGTTCATCTGTTGTCTTGGGGGGGCTGATGATGATGATGATGAGGATGAGACATTAAGAGCTTTAAAGGAGTGTGTTGGAATTGAACACAAAGATGGATTTGAGCTTTTATTAAAGAGAAGACTGCGTCCACAATGTGGGCTTTATGCGCATGTTGGCTCGGGCCGAGCGCTAACGCCGGGCCCTTCGTACCACGCTGGCTGCTAATTGCTAACACATGCGCTACCTCTGTCTCGCTGCAGCCGACCCAGGGAGTTTTGGCGCCTGGACTACTGGGAGGACGACTTAAGACGGCGACAACGCTTCACCAGGAACCCCTTTGGATCCACCCACTCGGAGGCGACGCTCAAAGCCGCCGCTGAGCACGGTCAGTCCCCACAGTGCACTATGTGGAGGTTGTGTGTGTGTAGGGGGGTTGTATATATACACACACACACACACACACATATATATGTATATACACACATACATTTTTAGGATTTAAATATTATAATATTTAATCATGATTAATTGCATTTTTGTCCACAGTTAACACAGCATTAATCATATTTATTTTTATATAGTTTTTTCATATATTTTTTCATATTTTCGTATCACAGACAGAAATAAGTTTTCCTCTATGATAAGTAGGAGATCTTTGTGGTAAACAATTGGATGTGCAACTACAAGGATAATTCCATCCAATTTGATGTAAAAGGATATCAATTATTCAAAACAATACAATTTTGTATTACTATTTTTCTTTATTATTAGCATATTAGCCCTTAAACTTGCCCACTAACGTTCAGCAAATACAAAATACAAAAAGTGAGACCTCTCACACCGACACAAAAATGTTTTTGGATTCCAGTGTCGGCTCTAAATAAGATGAGTTTATTTATACTGGTTTGAAGTTCCAAATGTTTGTGAGTAAAAAAAGCCCAAAGAAAGAGTCAAAGAAAAAGCATGCCGTGGTGTGTGCTTAGCTTGAGTGTTAGCCTGCTGATCTGATCTGAAGTTTGAAAATGAGTTTTTTTCCTTTGTTTGTTTGCTGCAAACCAGTGGCTGCTGTCAGTGGTAAGTCTCTTGGTCTCCTATGTCCATTTCACCAAAGCTCCGCTGTGAAAATCATGCATAAGACATAGTTGGGGGGGGAGGGATGGCGTTTATTTAGTATTTAGATTATTTACTACTTTATTTAGCCAATGGAATTGTACAAACCACCACGTGAGCATACGCGTAGATTTCATTAACAATGTTTTTTTCCTGCCCACTTTTGCTCAGCATAATTTCATGTTTGCCCCAAAAAGCTTATTTAGAAAGTTGTAAACAGGTTTATTATGCCTTTTTTTCTCATTGTGTCTACTATGAGTTAATAGGAGCGTAAAGGTGACTATAGGGATGTTATTTCATGTCGAGAGGGTTCTAATGTTAAAAAGCTTATTTAGAAGGTTGTAAACAGGTTTATTATGCCTCATGTCGTATTTTATCATTATGTCTACTATATGAGTGTAAAGGTGACTATAGGGCTGTTATTTCATGTCGAGAGGGCTCTATTACAATTACTGTGGTGGACAGGTTTTTTATGTTGTCATTTCTGGAGAAGGAATTGTACTTGGTGGAAATGGACTCATCACGGTCGGGTCTGGAATGGGTGAACTGCCATGAATGAAGGATTTCTCTATCCAGGCAGGCCTTTTCTTACGTTAGATGGCAGGTTATTTTCCTGTGAAACATAAGAAGCGCCATGTAGAAACAACCTCCAGTTAGTTTGTGGAGCTGAAAGTGAGCCAAGGTGAAGATCAGGCATCATGGAGAGGTTTCCATCAGTGGAGGACTGCAGTCCTTTCTGCTCCCAATATGCCCCCAGTCTGGCAAAACAGCGGGTGTGAGCGCCCTCCGGAGGAAGGGTATTTCCCTCGGCTGAATGTCGGCCTTGTAGTGTAGAGTCGTGACGGAAAGGAAAAGTGCAGGAGAGGAAAAGCAGTCTGGGAATATATCATTAAAATAACGCAGTGACACCACGTCGTCTCCTGACGTAACCTTTCGTCTTGTTTTAGCCGACCCGACATTTGTTGCGGAAGTGCGGCTGGAGATGACAAGGCAGTGCCGAGTTTCCAAGCGCAGCGCAAAGGTCATATCTGGCTGTAATTATGTTCATCACATGCACGGTACAGGGGTGCGCGCAAAGAGAAGGGCACCCTCCTCGCTCTCGAACGACATTTGTGTTCCAGGATGGGACTGGGCGTATGCTAATGTTCCCCATGATGAAGTGGTGTTTGTCTTTACGTTTGTATGTCGGCCACCTGAACAACCGCTGTCATTCATGCGGCGCCAATGTGCTGGCCTGGAAAGGACCCCCTCCCCGGCACTCGTGCCTCCGCCGCTGCTAATCAATGGTGCCCCTCCGAAACACAAACGTCCTCATTTGGACAAGAAAGGTCGTCCAGCCTTTTGCATCATGACTTTGACCTTTTTACATCCCGACGTTGGACTTGATGAAGCCCCCCTGCGGCATGAAATTCATCACTTTTCATATTCTTTGGCAATATTTCTCTCCAAACAGCATTTTTCAATCTCTGCTTGGTGGAATAGTTCCATGAAAGTAAGAGGAAGTTGGATTCATGCTAGGCTGTTCATCATTGGAGTCTGCTGATTGGCTTCCACAAGAAATGCCAACAGCATAGGTTTGTTCAACCCCCGACATGTGGTATAGTGGGATAGGAACTATTTGTCAGTTGTCATACCTGGTGGGATACATAGCGGTGGTCTCCGACCAGGATTACCAGGTGATGCTGTTTGCTGAGTGTTTGTACGAGTAGCATGTCGTTCTTTAGGGTTGGGTGGTATCGGGCGGGATATGTTCTAAAGTGAAAGGTGTCAAAGTTGAAAAACATGTTTTTTGTGGCACTCCCCCCATCCCCTCCACCCCCCCACGCACGCATGCAGCATGCCATGCCCGCTTGCCTGCTGTGAATGCGCTGTCATGTGGTACGTATTAGGGGCGCTGGTAGTCATTTCAGCGCTGCTAACTAAGGAATCCTCAAGGGGGGTTTAATTACAGGAAGAACATTCTAAATATCAGTCAGCCGCATATTTTCCATGACAAGACATTTTTTCACGTCTTCAAAGTGTAGCACCAGCTGTGGATGATTTTTGGAAGGAAGTTGACTTGAGGTGGCGCTAGAAAGCGACACAGCGTGTTTACGTCTTTGATGTGATTAGCGTGTGATTAGCGTAAGCAGCAGCGGCGTCCATCTTCGTGGCTCAGAGGAACCTTGCACTTCTTTCCTTCCGGCATCATCCGCCTGGAACGCCGAGCCACGTTCATGGTGGAATGGCGTCACGTTTGGGTGACGATGCTTTTCAAGCACGAAAGTAGCGGTCGTCATGTGAAGGCACGCCAGACAAATGGCGTCGGACAACGTGCTTTGACAGCTGAGCGGCGCTTCAGTTTATTCTATTTCTTTCTGTTTATTCTATTTCTCCAATGCCTTCAACTTGGCAAAACCATCGATTTCATTTACACTTTTTCTTTTCAGTAAAGGCCTTCACATTTTATAGCAACAATAAATATATGTTACACATGACTACACCAATTCTTCTTATTTATGAACAAACATGGAACGGCCCAACCCTGCAGGATATCCATTTCTTCTTGACAACCAATCAGCCTTCTTACTCTGGTTACTTTGTGGCAAATATGGTCATTTAATCATAATAGTGTTAGCAACGCTGGTAAACACGCTTGCTACACTTTTCATGGACTTCTGTTGTTTATAAATAGTATAATAAATAGCATAATAAATAGCCTTGTTAAAAACTTTTACAATTAGTTTTCTACAGTTTTTATTGACTTTAGGTGTAGGCTCTTTCATTTTCACTTTTAGGTATTTTATTATTATTTTATTGATTTTAAACTAATTGTTTCTAAAGAGTTATAGTTGAATAAGTGTAAACACTCAGTACACATTAATTAATAGTTATGAGGTATTAACTACAAATTTCATTTACTTTTGGGTCCACACTTTTTATATAATCCTGGTTTCATAATAACGAAAATCTTAATAAACCTGAAGTTATGAAGCATTAACTACAACTCACTGTTAGATATTTGAAAGTAGTCTTAATAATTAGCCTGTAATAATATTGTCATAAACACTTGCTAAATATGAGCAGTTATGGATAACTTAGTAGAAATGGGTCTTAGATATTTGAAAGTAGTCTTAATATTTATGGTTTAATAAAGTAGAGTGTTATGCACACTGGCTCAGATGAATGAGCAGTTGTATGTTGTTGTTGAGTGTTGTCCAGTATGGAGGTGGAAGCGTGTTGTTGGTAGAATTGAGTGTTGTGTGGAGTATGGAGGTGGAAGTGTGTTGCCTCCGAGTGTGTTGCCTACTCGTGAGTTGCCTACGAGTGTAAAGAGTCATGAAGAAGGCGAGGCTTTTCCTATGCGTGGTGTAGGCTGTGGATGACAGGAAGTAGAGTTCCATGTTACGTGCAGCTTGTATAGTAATTCATAGTAGCTTTAAGGCAAGACATTAACCAGCGAGTTAAGAAGCCATTTATAAAACATTACTAAAGCAATTCAGGTGTAAGATTAAGATTAAAAGTGGATTGTCTCCTGTGAGGAAAAGGCCTTAAGCGTCTTTTATTTGACTCTACATGAAACCAACATCTATTTTGGAATAACTCGATATATTGGTGGATGGTATATTTGAGTTAGATAGTATACTATGTGCAACATAGTAGCCGGTATTTGCCTTTTACTGCTAGTAAAAGAATGTGTCTTTGTGGCCCCCAGCCCCAGAAGAGGACGTGCTGAAAGGACAGCAGTCCATCAAGAGCAGTCAGGTTCTGGCCAATCAGAGCTCAGACAGCGACGCCTCGCTGGATGCGGATGACGACACGCTGTCGTCGTTGGAGGATAAAGACCTGGAGAATTTTACTGGTTAGTACCACCCATGCACCCCACACCTCGATACCCCTCCTACGCCTGCAGCTTAAGAAAAATGAAGAAATGTGGCTGTGGCCATACGACATAGAGGAAAGGTGGAAGAATAAATGATTTCTTATTATTGGCTAATATTTAGCTGCGTGCTGCACGACTGGGGCAGTGTTTTGGAACCACAGCCATTAGCCATTCTGTCTGTTACTCTGTTTCTAATGGCCAGCTGCTTGTGGTACTACAGCATGGTGTACCTAACCAGGCCTCCCCTCATACTTGCGTCCATGCCACCGTATCATTCAGGAAAAAAAGGAACATGTTGCCTTTCACCTTCAAAATGCACTGAATTAAATATTCCATCTGAGTGGACCAAATGTCTCCTAAAATGTCCGACAGTAGGATTACAACATTCCTTAACATGCACGCCTTTCCCGTCCTCAACATCTTCTATTATACACACGAAAACAAACAGCACTCCTTTCTGTGTGTGTGTGTGTGTGTGTGTGTGTGTCTCCATCAAGGTTCTCCTCCGCATTGTCACACTCATAGATGAACATGGACGCCGGTGTGTGTGTGTGTTTTCAAATATTTATTTCTGCATTCAAGTTTTCGTTGATTCCAAAAAAGAGGAAAGATTAGCCTGAGCCGTACAATATTTCATTCCTTTTGGGATTGAGGTTTTATGACTTCTTACTTTTCTTATCTGCTTCCAATAAATGCTCCTCTTTTTAAAAATGACAAAAAATGACCTTGTCTTGTCCCCGCTGGATTAAAGCCTTTTCTATGCAACGTGTGTGTCATTAGAGGTAGAAATGTGTATTATAAACGTGTGTGTATACTATATATATAGTATATATATATAAGTGTGTGTGTCATTAGACGTGTGTATACTATATATATATACGTGTGTGTCATTAGAGGTAGAAATGTGTATTATAAACGTGTGTATGCAATATATATATATAAGTGTGTGTGTGTGTGTCAGAGGTAGAAATGTGTGATATTAACGTGTGTGTATACTATATATATATCTATATAAGTGTGTGTGTGTGTGTCATTAGAGGTAGAAATGTGTATTATAAACGTGTGTATACTATATATATATAGTATATATATATATATATATATATATATATATATATATATATATATATATATATATATATATATATATATATATATATATATATATATATATATATATATATATATATATATATATATATATATACATACATACACACACACGTGTGTGTCATTAGAGGTAGAAATGTGTTTTATAAACGTGTGTATACTATATATATATGTATATATATATGTGTGTGTGTGTGTCATTAGAGGTAGAAATGTGTATTATAAACGTGTGTATACTATATATATATATATATATATATATATATATATATATATATATATATGTGTGTGTGTGTGTGTGTGTCATTAGAGGTAGAAATGTGTATTATAAACGTGTGTGTATACTATCTATCTATCTATCTATCTATCTATCTATCTATCTATCTATCTATCTATCTATCTATCTATCTATCTATCTATCTATCTATCTATCTATCTATCTATCTATCTATCTATCTATCTATCTATCTATCTATCTATCTATCTATCTATCTATCTATCTATCTATCTATCTATCTATATATATATATATATATATATATATATATATATATATATCTATTTATTTATATAAGCGTGTGTGTGCGCATCCCCCAGGCCCGGTCAACCTGAGCACCGGGGCCCAGCTGGTGGCTCCGGCCGTGGTGGTGAGAGGGACCCTGTCCATCACCGCCTCCGAGGTCTACTTCGAGGTGGACGAGGACGAGCCCGGCTTCAAGGCCACGGACCCCAAGGTAACCTTCCGCTATCGATCGCCGCGTCTTGCGTTGCGTTTGTGTGCGCGTTGCGTTTGTGCAACTTTGGATGCGGCGGCGCTGCGACGCTTTCTATTTGTGCTTTTTGCCTTGCAGCTGACCGTGCGTGTAAAATGTGGAAATGAAAAGCGTTTGGAATCTTTGCAAAACCATTTGAAGGCGATGAGATTCGGCTTTGGTGCTCAGCTCAAAATAAAGAAAGGCTTTTAACAAATAATTTCAAAGAAGAACATGAAAAGTAAACGTGTTGGCGTATGAAATACGTAGATATATGAAACGCACTCTAAAGGTAAAAGAAATATGAAATCATTTAGGCTTCAAAAGTCATGCGAAGAAATAAAGGGAATTGTTTCGAATAAAGGAAACAATGTTTTGTTAAAAATACTGGTTAGAAAGTAAAATATTAGCTTTTAGGAGCTGATTTCTTTCCTCAAATGAAAACGAAAGAGGCTGAAAAATGTTCTTAGTCAAAGACGAGGCCTAAATGTAACTCGCAACATTTTATTTCTTCATTCAAGTCACATGATGAAAAATGACAATTGCATTTTTCTTCTTTAAATAAAAGTGTGAAATTTTTAGGACATTGAAAATGTACCTGGCTTTTTTTCTCTGCTCCTTGCTGCCGTGTACAACGAAAAGCCGCTTCCTTTTCTCTCTTTTCTCTCTTCTCTCTTCTCTCTCTCGGTGCGCACCGCTCGGAGAGTCCTCCAGCACCCGAACACAAAGTCCACCCCGCTCCCCTTTTATAATTTGTCCAAGCTTTTGGCGTTGGTGAGGATCTCCCTGGCCAGTCTCCACGTCTGCTTGGCGGCCGCCTCCAGGGCCGAGTGGGGCTTTCCCTGAAAGAGGTCCAAGTTGGGCAAAAAGTAGTGCGGGCAGCGGCGGCACTGCAGGCAGGAGATGAGCTGCAGCAGGATGCCGTTGAGGCGGTCGCCCAGGCAGGCCTCGTCCCAGTCGGTCTCCCGGGGGTGCTTCTCGCACTCGTACAGCAGCAGCGTCTTCATGTGGTAGTTGTTGAGCGGCTGGCCCGGCAGCTCCAGGTGGCGGTCCCGCAGGGTCTTGAGCACCGAGAGGCACTTCTTCCTGCAGCCGGCCATGAGCAGCCGGTTCTCGGCCTCGCTGAACTGCAGCACCCAGGCGTCGCTCTCGGCCGAGCTCTGCTTGCCGGTCAGCGAGTAGCACTCCTTGGAGAGCAGGTTGAAGCCCTCCGCCTTCACCTCGGCCACCCGGTTGGGGCCCGGCCAGGGGATGTGCGGCATGGGCCACTGCGCCGCGCTCCTCGGCCAGATGCCGGTGCACTTGAAGGCGGGCGTGATCTGCACCACGTAGCGCTCCCGGATGCGCAGCTTTACCTCGCTGGTGTCCGCCACCATCTTGACCACGTCGCGGTAGCTGCACTTGTCCACCGCCTGGGCCACCAGCGTCTGGAAGCGGGAGCGGATCTTGCGGGCCGACAGGTAGCCCGAGGCGGTGATGAACTCCACCCAGAGAGACATGCTCCTCTTGCGGCCGTCGCTCAGCTTGAGCACGGCGCAGCCCGGCAGCGAGCCGTCGTCCACGAAGTTGAAGACGCCCATCTGGTTGAGGTAGAGCACCACCTCGAACTCGTTGGGCGAGATGACCTCCATGCCCTCGTAGCGAGCGTCGATCTCGCTCAGGGAGCTGATGAAGCGCGGCTCCTGCACCTCCACCTCCTTCAGCACGTCCGACACCACCTTGCACACCTCCCGGATGGTCTTGGCGATGGCGGCTTTGCGCGCCTGGCAGCGCTCGTTGTAGTACTTGTTGAGCTGGTAGACCAGCTTGGCCTGGGTGGCGATCATGTTGGGGCACAGGTCCGGGCCGTACGCCGGAGAGTCGCAGTAGGTTGACGGATCCAACGTTTACCGGTCCAGCCGAGCCGCACGCCCACAAAAGTTTTTTTTCTTTCTCTTGGGAGTATTTTGGTCTTTAAAGAGGGATGGACTCGGTAAAAAGGAGTCCGACCGGCACTTTCACTCTCATAGTCTCCTTCCGGGTGTGCGTGAGTCCGCAAGCTGCTTTGGTCCAGCCCGCCCTCCTTTCTTCCTTTCCTCCTTTCCTCCTTTCCTCCCGCCAGCTGCTTTTTGCTGCACTTTTATCAATGGTCCGCTCGCACTCGAGTGGGTCGGGCTTGTCCACCGCAACAGTGCGAGCAGCTTGACGGAGCGCAGCCAATCAGACACACCCTCGACACCCGGGCACACGCACACGCACACGCACACCGTGGGGGCCAGGTCCAAACAACCTTCGTGTCAAAGTATTTAGAACTGAAACGCCGATGTGGTGTCCACAATAATTGCTGCCATTTGTGCTTGCATGTTCCTGGTGTCCCAATTTGTATGAACTGAACTGCAGGGGTGTCCAAAGTGCAGCCTGGGGGCCTTGGCGTATTGTGACAGTGAATGTATTCAATGGATTACTAATGCATTATTAATAGTATTATTGAGAACAAATAAACCACCAACGAGGCTGTCGGTTCTAAGACAAAGCTAAGCTTTTTTGTTGGAAGGGTTTGGATGCCCCCCCCCCCCATCTTTGAATATTTCTATTCTGAATGCAAGAGCAAATGGAAGGGCTTTGATGGATGCATTTATCTGCACGCTGCCTTCATGTACCTCACACACAAGCGTGTGCAGGGTCTTTTCACAGGAATGATTTCTTTCAAAAGAAAAAAGTACAAATGTGCATTTTACAAAAACATGCAATTGTGACATGACATATGCACTGATAAATATTGCAGCCACCTGCAGCCTGAATGAAATGAATATGCTAATGAGCACTCATAATAGCCTATTCCCATCCATAATGAACCCTCTTCACGTGGCCGGCATAAACCTAATTGCTTTTAAAAATACAACTTTTCACTTCATAACTGTGTTTTCAAAGATACATGTATTTAATGTCTATTTTTGATATTTCCGTTGAAAGGCCAAGCATCACGATGCTTTAACGCAGGAGTGGAGTCTTCTTGCTCAAGCAAAACAAAGGAAATTCATAACTAACTAACTAACAATTATGGGCTATTTCGTTGATGGATTCATTCTATTTGACTATATGCCGTGCATACATGCATTGACCCGTGTGGCATGCGATGGAGGCGTGGCTTGCAATTAACAGCATGCCAGAGACTTAATATGTAGCTTCCGGTGAAAGCATGATGGACATTAGAAAGTGGACTGAGCCTGATGTGCATGTAGATGATCCTGCATGTTGATTTTCACATATTGCAGGAGTAATATGCCATTGTGATATTTTGCAGCCAGCTACAGTACGCTTAATGTCTAAAAAATACATAAAGCAGAGATTTGAGAAGCTGTTATTGATTGTAAGTGGCCAGCTGCAGCCGACTTTCTTTGAAATAATAAAGCCACAAAGATGGCAGGAAAAAAGGCAAAGATTGATTAGCTCTGTTAGTTTGCACGTAGTCTGGACTTCGTCACGGAGTTGAGTTTTATTTTCTAAATACAGCAAGTAGCATAAAAGTTCATGATGGTATTTGCAGATGAGAACAAAGATGTGAACAAATATCCTTCAAATGACTGACTCAGCACTTTCTTTCCATGCCTTTAGCAGGCCAATGTGCTGGGAAAAACGCTCATTTTATTCTTTGCCATGCTACTCAAAACAGAAAATAGAAATAGTCTGTTCCAGGGTCAAACTGTCAGCAATATAATGTATTAACCGCAAAGGTTTCAAGCAGCAAATACTACATTCATAACTGTCAAGTGTAAAAATAAGTCAACCACTGTAGAATAAAGGTCCAGTATTGCCTGGCAGATGATTAACATTAGCCGTTATGCTAACAACTACATGCTATCTCAGTTAGTGGATGTTTGGTAAAAATAAACCAGTTGTATTGCTCATCTTGTACTTTTACTCCATGATGGCAAGTTTCATGTTTCCACTTCTATGGTTACCATCGCACTCTGTGCGCTCCTGTGGTGGCGTCACCAAAATTAAAAGCCAAATACAAAGCCGAGCTGATGTTGCCGTGCTGCAGTTGTGTGTGTTTGTAGTGCACGTGGTCCCACGTGGTGGTCTGGTGATGCTCAAGCAGTGGAGATGCTTCCATCAGCTCAACTTGATTTTGTTTTGGTGCTCCTCCATTAGTGGAACATCTCACATGCTGGTTGCCCATACACCGCTTTGGAACGTGCTGTAAAAACGACACGCAAGGCTAGCGTAGTCGGCGTGGATGCGCCTTTTCAGGGCGGGCTGCTTGATTGCACACGTGAGTTCCAGACGGATAAATCCACGGAGGGGGGAGAGGAAGTGTCCAAATATTATGAAGGACACGCCAACTGTAGCATTAGCGTAATATATGATGACACCAATACGTCATCAATCTGCTGCGTCGTCGCCAGTACAAGCCGCTGAGCTTCATGTTCTCTGCTGATCATCTTAGGCCAGACCAACGGGTGGTGCTCTGGCCCCCAACCAATGAGAAATCTGATGAAAGTCGTGCGGGGAAAAGGCACGATGGAAGAAAATGGAGATGTCATTAAGGACAAGAATCCAGATGAAGTATTTTGTTTGGGTTAGTGAGAGCAGCCACTTCCAGTTCCAGTAGGCCGGCCGGGCTGCTACTGGTGTCCGTTCTGGTCTCCCAATCCATTCAGCTGCCTTTGCAATGCTCATAACATCTCCAAGATGGCATCCATGTTGGGTTTCACAGCGTGCGAACGACTTTACCCACCATACATTCACGACGGGCAGCTGTGGGCAGAGTCGATCTGCTGCTGCCGCCTCAGGAATTCTGAGACACCAGGCTGGTGCCCACAGACCTGTTATCATGGTCCAAATAGGTAGACGTCTTCCAAGTCCTCCACGGAATGAATCACCAGCCACACGACCGTCCACTTTCCCAGGGATGATAAAGGAGGAGAGGGGAAGGATGACCCCACTTTCATGGAGAGCCAGAGAAGTAAAACCATAGTAGTACCCCTACATAGATACCATAATACCCCTACAATGATGCCATAGTACCCCTACAATGATGCCGTAGTACCCCTACAATGATTCTGTAGTAGCCCTACAATGATTCTGTAGTAGCCCTACAATGATTCTGTAGTAGCCCTACAATGATGCCGTAGTACCCCTACAATGATGCTCAGGTGCTCCAAAGGTGCTCAGATGGATACTGCAGCGCTACAAGACAGAAAGCAAAGCAGAGCAGATATACACAAGATGATACAAAGCCACGTTTGGCTTCAGTAATCAGGAAAGCCATCCAAGCTAAGAACAAAAGACACGCAGACACAAGCGTCGTACATGCGAAGCGAGGCCACGTTGGAGCGGATGGACGCAGCTGCCGACTCCCCAGAAGAAAAAAGCATCCCACGCAGGAGACTAATTGGCTGACAGGACGCAGCATCTAGTGGGCACATCGGTGCTCCATACGAGTCGTCCACGTGCGTCAGCATCCTCGAGCCATGAATATTGCATGTTGTTTTCGTTAGCACGCTGCAGGAATGAAGAAGTGAGGATGCTCATCCTTCAGCTCGTGCAGCATGTTGGAAATAAAGCGCCCTGCCTGCTTGCTCTTTAGATTTTTCTGAGCATTTTAGTTGTCAAGTACGAGCAGTTTTTTTCAGTGAATACTATGTATTTATGTAGTACACTCTACGCACTGCACTTGAAAGTGAGAGCAAGTAAATGCAAGAAATGGCTAGCATACACACTTGTTGGAAAGTCAAATTGCATGTAGAGTACTCTAAATGTGTATATGTTGGCAGGTCTGCTAATATTGAAAGTACTCCCTGCCTCTTGCCCCCCCCCATGTGAGATGCACTGGCTTAGACCAATCAAGCTACTTAAGACAACAATAGAGTGTCTTGTTTGTTACGGCATTCTCGTACTTTTATCATTACACAGCGGAACTTCTAAAGTCCAAATGAAAGACTAGGTGGAGGTTGTGTACTTTGCTATTGAAGCAAAATGTCCTGGAAAACAATAAAAAAATGTCGAATTTGAAGAAAATGGGACATCGTGTCATAGTGTCAGAGGAAAGAGATAAAAATGAATGGATTGATTTGTACATTTAGCAAAGGCTAGCTTCTTTTGTGTGACAAATAAGGGAGATGACGTACTACCTGTAATAGTTGGCTTCATTTGACACCAACACGGCCCAGAGAGGGCTTCCATGATTTTGGGAGCTAAATGCTAATGCGTACCTTTGGTGTCCCTCTGAAAGTGCGGGGCATGTGACCTTGAAAGACATCCTAAGGTGACCCCAACATCCCGGCTGGACGCTTCCATGCCATCCAAGTGTAGCCTACGAGCAATAAGCAATGTCAGTGCTCCCTTCTTTTGACAAAAGCCAGACTCATTAAGAGTAAGCTGCTTCCTGGTTGGATGGGGCCAGCATATTGAAGCTAATGGGATGTTTTTCAATGAAGCATTTCCAAGCATAGCAATGTCCCAAGGATGTCAAACACAAGGCAATGAAAGATGATGTGATGATATGTGTTTTGTACGCTGGTCACTAGGTGTCCGTAATGTTACTGTAATGTTGGCTGGGACACACAAGCACCAGACTTGAAGGCTTTTATTGCAGCTTTAAATGATTTCTCAATAATGGGCAACATGGAGGGCTATTGTGGCCGTGATCCACGTCAAGCTAAAACTCAACTCTGACCTTGACATTACTTCCTGCACACGTTTTGCAGCATTTGTCTTATTTTCTCTGTAGTATATTGGCTTGTAGGGCTGTTACCCTATATCTAATAATGTTAATGACTGTATTAACTGGAATATAAAATCGGGATAATAATCTGGAATATAAAATCAGTATGCGGATCAAAAAGATCCGCTGTGGTGACTCCGTAATCAGGAAAGCCGAAAGAAACAAAGAAAAAAACGGGCAACATTGCTGTTATGTAGTTACTATTTCACACCAGGGGGTGGCAGACATCCAGCACGTGACTTTCATATGAAACATTATGGCTGCTTTTGATGCAAACTTGTGGAGTTTAATGACATTGAAGTGTCATGTGCAGCCGTCTGGTCGCTATTGCGGTCCGCAAAGCACATTGTGGAGCTTTTCTGTGTTCTATGTTTCTCCTCAAAGATGACGTGTAGCACGAGTGCTCGGAACACGCTACGGTGGGGGGGGGCTCGCAGGAATGTCACGAAAACCGCGGAAATAGCCACAGATGCAGGAGAATGTGTTGCAGGAAAGACACTTCTAACAGCGTGGAAAGCAGCAGTGGGGTTCAGGATCTTGCTGTACATGCTGATGATGATGATGGCAGTGTTTGCACGAGGGATGAGGAAGCGTATGACAAGTGGATCAGACATTTTGATGAACCTTTTGGGTGCAATGGAGACAGGGATCCGACCATTTCTGGGCCTGGTGATGTCATCATATGCAAATGAGTCAAATTACTCCCATCACAAACCTTGACTCATACTGATGGTTCCTAGTTACAGTATACCTAGATCTCTTACCACTGGCATCATACGACCTTTACATACTGATGAGTCCTATTTCCTAGTTACAGTATACCTATATCTCTTATCACTATCATCATACGACCTTTACATACTGATAATTCCTAGTTACAGTATACCTATATCTCTTACCACTGGCATCATACGACCTTTACATACTAATGATTTCTATTTACAGTATACCTAGATCTCTTATTACTATCATCATACAACCTTTACATACTGATTCCTATTTCCTATTTACAGTATACCTATATCTCTTATCATCATACGACCTTAGTCATTAAGAAAGTATTTTCTTGGAACCTATAAAGGGTTAATAAAGTACAGCTTTTTCCACTCCAACGATGAGAGTATTGCCTTTATGAATAAGGAATCCTACTTAGGGGTGTCACTGTGGGGTGTGGAACCACTGGAGTGCCACAAAGGAGGGATTACTCCTTGTTGTCCTTCATCCTGGATGGACTCTAAAACAGATTCTTCATGCAAAAGCAGAAATACAAATTGTTTGTACGCCAAGTATATTTTGCATTTCCAAGCCTACAACGGTCGCACGCCTCCTTGGACTGTGCCCCCCTCCAACCGGAAAAGATGTCGGGTAGCTTAATTAGCGGGGCGGGGGTTAGCCACACTCTTTGATTGACGCTCACCGGAGTGTTACGTAGCAGCAGTCAGCGTTCCCAAAAGTCCTCCAACCACTGCGCTCGCTCTGATGACCGGGCGACGACCCCCCCGTTCCTCCTTGGCCTGCAGCTGCCAATCAGAAAGAGGCATGGTCTCTGTGAGAGAAGCCTATTGATTTTCCAGTTAGGGGCTAAGTAGTTTGTGCTATCAGGCTAACAGACAGAGCGAGCAGGTATGTCATTATCAATGAGGCCGAGGAAACGGAACAGCGACCTCTTTGCCGCTCCTTCCCTCATCCTTTGACATCCCGGGACGCTCAATAAATCGCTCAGCCGCCACAAACATGCGGCGTGGTGTTCCTTGGGCTTTTTTTCTGCACCCTTAACGCCTTCCTGGCCTGGCGTTATTGCACTTTAAACGCCTGAAAACGTGACCAGAATGCATGGCGTGCTCGGGATTTGGCTTCTTCTTACGCTTTTTGTGGACGTGCCAAACTGGGAATCGCATCATGTGATGTGCTCCGGTGTACTTGTGCGCATGTTGAAGATGAATGAAACCGTGACTGTAAGTGGCTGTCAGGCCGTGGTTAGCTTAAACAAACTGTCATGGAGGGATTGGGGATAACATCCTTCAAGTCATCATCTTTCACGTGTGACGCGTCTTAAGCCTCTGCCTCAGTAGTTAGCGTTAGCGTTAGCTGGAATGCTGCAGTCATTGGAGTCCATCATATCGGATGAATGCTCCTGTTGGCAGCACATGGATATACTGCGCTGTACTATAACTACACCACACGTGATACTGCTTTGGGGCAGGCGTGGTAGTGCCCCCCCAGATGCACGTCTTTGATACAATATGGAATTATGGATATTCAATACTGAGCAGCTTTGTTGTGTTGTTTGGAAGTGCTGTTTAGCATGTCATCTGTGGGTCTTCGAGGAAGGGGCACAACACAATCTGCCCCTAACTTGTCATTGAAACCATACAATGTGTGACATGACCGCCAACAAGAGTGGCAGCCTGTAGCTAGCATCTTGTTTCACAAATTGTTGGTTTTGAGCTGCCAGAAGAAAACATCAGAATCTGACCGGCGCCCTTTTTCAGCTGCCGGGGTTTGGTGGGCTTACTCTTCCACACCGAATTCCTCCGAATTTCCAAAGTGTTAACAATGTCCTATTGTTAACAATACGAAAAACATCCACACCAAATTATTCAACAATTCATTCATTATTCAAATTCAACTCCTTTTTGAATATATTTGTACTAATATACATATTATATACTGATATTATTACTAATAATCACACATGTCAAAAAGAAATGAATGCGGCAGAGTCATCAAACATTTGTTTGAAAATAACATTTCACCTTTTTTTCTTTGATGTTTTGGAAAAAAAAGGGGGGGGGGGGGTCGTCCTCAATTCAAGGCAGTACTTGGTCGGGGGTGTCCACAGGGTGCCGTGTGGGCCTTTTTCAGGCTGCAGCTGATTTTTTATTGGCTCTTGGCATATTGCAAAATGGCAGCGAATGAACCTGTTCTGTTATGTAAGGCAAGCATGAACGTGGTAGTCATTCAAAGTGCTTCATGTATGATCTTGATGATGTGTTGTTGAGCTAGTTTAGCATATATTGGCCTAGGCCAGGGGTCAGCAACCCGCGGCTCCAGAGCCGCATGTGGCTCTCCAGCCTCTTTGTTGCGGCTCCCTTTGCAATGCTTGAATATTTTTTAGCACCCGTGTGGTGAAAATGCACGTCTTTGTTATGAGTTTACAAAAATCCAACTTTGTGTGAGACCATGAATGCATCCTGACTGAGTTCTGACTGGTGACTGAATGAGCAGACAGGATGCTATCCAGTTCTCTCTGACAGGTTAACATGAAGGGAAATGAGTAATACTTTGAGTTATTTGAGTTATTAATTATTATTAATGAGTTATTTGACGATTCTAAAAAATAAATTAAAGCTCATTTAAAAACAAAAGTTTATCTCCAGTACTAGCAAGAGTACTCCAACTCGTCTTTTTTTTCCCCTCCAATGTTGTTTTAAACATACAACGTTTTGCGGCTCCAGGCTATTTTTCTTTAGTGGGCAAGTGGGTGAAATGGCTCTTTTCATAGTAAAGGTTGCCGACCCCTGGCCTAGGCTTTTAGCATCTTTAGTGTCCAACACGTAGCAGTCCTTTGATTTTTTTGTATAAGGAACTCACTGGAAAACGTTTGGATACCCCTGCTCCTGAGGGATGCGTTTAGAACATTCCCCGTGGTTGTAGGCCCTCCTAGTGATCGGCAATGTCTGGCCTTCTAGTGCTCCTTCACAATAAAGCAAGTTAGACTTGATATTTCTCGGCGCACCTCCAGACAAAAAGATGCCCCCCCCCCTTTTTTTTTTGCACCTGAGCCAAGCCCCTCCATCATGCTCCGTCTCTGGGCTTGCCTGACCCAGTGTCCCCCTTCCTGTGATTGATCCCCCCCCCTCCATCATTTATTCCCTTTGGCTGCCGCTGACACCCGTGTCAAAGGCGACGCGGCCGCCTGATGGATCGGCCTGCTTACGGATGCCAGAGCGCCTGCTAGGCTGCTGATATTACACTCGGCACCTGTGTACCTGCTGCTCACATCGGGTCCTGTCTGTGGTCAAAATACTGCAGTACCTCGCCCTCATTGTCAGCATCAGACCGTCGTCTCTGTGACTTGCAGTGGCGTGAAGAAGGGTTTGCCCACTCCCCGATTTCTTTATTTTTCCTGTTTGTCACACTTGCACGTTTCAGATTATCAAGCCAATGTAAATATTAGTCAATGACGACACAACATGAACCTTTTTTTCTTGTTATGGGAGAAAAGAAAATCCAAAGCTTCATGGCCATGTATGGAAAAAGTGGATGGAGCGTTCCTTTTTTCCCTCCCTTCATCATAAAAGCTGTCATTTCCCAATTGCAGAAAGTCTTGTTGTGTTATCAGTGACTAATATTACATATTTACCTTTCTTTGATGATCTACAACATTTTAGTGTGACAAAGGAACTCAAGGAGGGCACAAACTTCTTAGCGGCTGTACAATAAAGGGGGTTGCAAACATCTTATGTGGAAAAATGACATAACCTGTGTGACCTTTTGCCTTATTCAGTTTCAGTGATTAGTGTGTGATTGTTATGCACATCCATTCTTTGACGTAGCGGATTGATGGATTTCTTTTCATTGACTATCAACTTAATTGACTAACAATGATAGTACAGCTGGGATAGGCTCCAGCATAGCCAGTAAAAGAAGCAGTTTGGAGGTGGATGGAAATACTACTAGCGAATACCATATAATACTACATGCAGTGAAATTACACAACATCACTGCAGGGCGCATAGCAGCATTTGCACATTCAGACTTCTTTGACTTTTTGGAATAAAATGTACTCATATTTTTAGAGTGGCTTCAATACGTAAAAAAAGATATTCATAAAATTGTAGTCATTGTTACCAGAATGACAATACAAGTCTCTATTTGATATGATTCCACTGCGTATCAATCCAGACTGTTAAATTAGAAAAGTTAGTCAACACGGAAAGCTGATTCTATGAAGTACAGTAAAAATGATTCACTCGAATGTAGCACGCCCAAAAGTCTTCTTTTATCACACTTCATCAACTTCCAAATTGTCCCACCTCAGAGGTGTTGGAGTTTAAAGGTCCCCCCCCAATCTTTCAATACCCTACCTCCAATTCCCCCAAGAGGGGTCTCCTTTTCACCCCCACTCCCACTTAAGCTGACAACAATAGTGGGATTAGAGAAGAATTTACTCCAAGCCGTCACTAAATGGGAAAAAAGAAAAGATTGAATGCATGCAGGAGCCCGGCGGCCATCTTAACCCGCATGCTGCTGGCACGCACGCTGGACCAACATCAGGAGCCAGGAGGCCTCCATGCTTCGTCTTTCTTTCTTATGAGGCAAGTGTTTCCCATCCGCTCTTAGACTTCGCCCGCTGTACTCGCAGCTAGCACAAGGCTAGCACAAGGCTAGCAAATCACTACAAGAGAATACGCGGTGCAGTTTCTTGTTCATTTGAATGCCTGGTACAAGTAAAGGGACCAAATATCACCATGACAACACAAATAACTCCTATCAGTTGAATGTTTTGCCAGTACAATGCTATAGCAGCTGATGGAAGAACTGAAGTATTGGTGGTTATTATCAAGGAAAGCATGGAGGTTGCCAGATGTCGGCCCTTTTATTTTGGAGGAGCTATTTTGGTTGTCATCATTACAGTTATCATTACCGTCCCAACAAACGTAGCTTTACTTGTACAGCCGTTCACATCATCAGTAATCCGGACAAAGCCGCTCTCATCACGTTTTCCATGACTATAGATGAAGTTGATAGAATTGCGCAACACAAATGTATGCAGGTATTGATCGTTCATTGAAAGGTCTTTTACATGCATTTTATTCTTGCATAAATCCCTCATATGTTTGATGTAACTCATTTATTTTCATTTCTTTGCATGTCAGAGCACACCTGTCTTTTCTCGCGTTATTCCTGCCTGAACACATCAACAGTCGAGCAATTCCAGCACTGTGTAGTATCCATTGATCTTTTCTTCATACAATACCCGTACATGGGAATTTTGCACCTCATTTGATTGCAATTTTTTATCATTTGATTATTTTATACCAATTCAGCAGCAACATGGAGTAATTTCAAATGTCTTTTGCCACGTTGATTTGAATCTGAATAGTCATTTTTCATCTAGATTTGAATGTAAATGTAAACAATGAAGTGCGAATTGATACTGGCCGGCAGGCATACTAGCGGCTGAATAGTTGAGGAGTTAACTCCTCACGTGTCCAGCAGTCAACCCCGAGAGCACTGCGGCGTTTGCTTAAGTCCACACCAGCTTTTTGTCTTTCCACTTGAAAAAGGCAAAGAAAAGGCTAACCTGTTAGCAAACAGTCAAAAGGTCCAGAAAGGCTTTTCATCCCTAACAGGCTCAATTCAGACTAAGTGGCCCAACAAAGATCCTTTCAAGGAGGACTTTCTCTTCAGGTCTGAGTCTTGCTGGGCACCATTGGGGACTTTTCCAAAGCTTTGAGCTTGTTTTTTTTCTTCCGTGAGGCTCCCTAAGCTCCCAGTGGCGCTGCACGCTGGCCTTGTTTATTTTCCTTTCATTCTCCCCAAATCCACTGCAGCTTCTTACTCCTGTTTATTTTCGCTTGCCTGCTGGTTTGTTTGACTTCCCTGGAGGCGAATGCAACTTTCATGCGTGGACATCCGGAATTAGCTCCTCATCGCCAGGAGCCTCGTCTTTGCAGGCCGCTCTCACCTGCACACGCCGCCATCTTCTTAGCGATACCGCATCACGCCGCGTATTGTCCCTGGCGGCCGGGCGATACCGCCAATCATACGGGGCCGGTATCGCTCATTCATCATTCAATGATTGGTCCGTTCATAAATAACACACAGCATGGAGACGTCCATGTTTGTATCAACACGCATATTTGTCAACACGAGAGCAAGACCAGTCAAAACTAGCATGACTTTCGTTCAAAGCGCTGACTTAGCAAGAATAGCATCCCCCAGTTATCAGCGAATAGAAAGTCGGCGCCAACACAAAAAAGAACTACTAAAGAAGAGCGGTGATGCTGAGGCTTGAAATATATGAAGTATAATAAACGTCATATGAAGCCAAGTTTGTGAATGTAGAATAGTGGACTATTATTGTTTCATATAATACTAATACTATTATTGTTTTTCTGTAGTACAGGCCTCTGCTATTGGTTATTCCAAGTAAATTACCTGTTAGTAGCTGATAATATTTACATTTAATTTCCTTTCAAAAAGATGTTGAAAGCAATTTGAAATACTTCAGTGCTTTCAATAAAATCGGGAAATGTGAAAAATTGGGTGGTTGTGTTTTGATATTTTTCGGGCAGTCTGGAATAAGTACCCGAATGGTAGAGATTCACAGCTGTTGATATCAACTGCTGAACGTTATCGTGACAATCCTAATTTGGTCTCCTGTTTTTCTTGCAAAAGTTCCAACTGAGAAAAGTGGTTAACTTCTCTTTACGCCGTTGCGTGTGCACCCGCCTCGTCCAGGTGGATGATGGTGAACGTGAGGAGCAGTCAAGCATGGAAGGGGAGTCATGTGACTGCCATGATGCCAACCCTTCTTGTTTCCACTCGTTGACAATCGTTCTATCTTCCTTCCATCTTTCCATGCCCATCATCTTTGTCACACAAACCAAATGTCTTCATTGGTTCCAGGGGGGCGGCTCCAGGGAGTTTCGTGTCAACGTTGACGAGACCCTGATTGGTCCGGACCCTCAGACAGCAAACAGGACCCTCGTTAGTCAGTTGGGGTTTGTGTGGTGTGGGGGGTGGGAGGTTTGCTAGCTAGTTAGTCGGATGAGCTCATGGACTGATGAAGGGTGACAAGGCCTCGTGCTGCCAGTTGTGTGCACAGTGCAGACAGGAATATGCACATGGTTTTCATTTGTTTTCATATTTCACCATTCTAAAGCAGGCAGGGGTGTCCAAACTACGGCCAGTGGTCCAAGCCCAAGTGGGCCGTGTCAAAGTGTCCAGATATAAGAGATGACTACGGCATGCATATGATGAGCTTAACTGTACGTCCTAGTTGAGACACTAGGTGGCGCTACTGTCTTGAAGAAGCCAGTGTCTCCACCAAGGAAGCAGGAATGGCGGAACCCGTGAGATTCCGTCTTGCAGGGAGTGCTATGCTAGGGGCCGATGATAGCACTGTTGGGATAGCATAAGTGTAGCATGCTAGCGTATGAGTGTGTTGGAATTGCATCCATGGACGCTAAAAATGTCTTCTTCAAACCCAGGTGGCCCCCCTCCTGTTGGTTTTAAGGAAGCGGTTTTTGAAGTAGTAAAAATCTGAATCTGTAGACAACCTCGCCATGTAGATGGCAGTGGCTGCAGGTCAGGTATGATGAAAGGTCAGCATCCAGCAGGTCGACGTATCTCTGCGTGCGCTTTAAAGCGGTGTTCCGTGTGCCACTTTGTTGTTTACAGTCCAGTGGGGTGTGATAAGATCTCACCAGACTTAAAGGGAGATGTCAGGCAGGAGATGGTTCACTCTGTGCATTGCTTTCAGCACCTTTGTGCCATAGAACAACAGCATGAACAGAGTGAGCCCTTTTGTCTGTCTGGGTGGGTGGAGGCGGGGCCGCTAGCATACACACAGACTGCAAAAGCAAGCCAGATGAGGTGGCTCGGGCATCTGGTGGGCATGCCTCCTGGACGCCTCCCTGGGCACCGTCGTGCCTCTCAACTGGCCCGGGAGCTCCTCGGAATTCGCCGGGAGGGGCTGGGCGTAAAGGGAGGGGAGGGGGGAAATCTGGGCTTCCCTGCTTAGGCTGCCCCCCCGCGACCCCACCTCGGATAAGCATTAGAAGATGGATGGATTTTGAGGACGTAACACCCTCAATAAAGGCCCCCACCCTCACGGAGCTCAATATTCCTAGTGTCTTCCTTGTTGTTCAAGCCCAGCAAAGTCGGACAGCTGCTCTTTTCTTCACTCATGGAAGCACACGAATGAAGGCAATGGAACTTCGGCTTTGTCCATAAGCAATAAGCGAGCCTCAAAGGCGTCTTTTTGGTCATTCATTTATGAATTTCCTATCAAGTTTTCTGCCGGCGCTGGTCCCTGGCATGTGTTTTGAAGTTGATGGATCACCACTCTTCCTCCCGCTCATTAATTTCATCACCTTATCTCCCACACCACTTCATTTGAGCAAAAGCTAATGATAAATCCCTCATCCATTATCCTTTAACTGAGGCAGCCATGCGCAAATACTTCATAACGGCCAACAAATTGAACCTCAATCACCTCATTCCCGCTTGCCCCCAGCCCCCCAGCCCCCAGCCTTGAAACAGACGGAGCAAATACTGGCACGTGTTTGACATTATTGGTGCCCCAAACAAGAAGCTGGTCTTCCCGCTGCTGCACCGCCGCCTCGTCTTCCAGTCTTATCAGGACAGAAACACTCGCTGAGGCTGTGAGAGCCTCATCCGTCTTGACGCTCGCTGCCGACACGGAAACTACTAAGCAAAAAAAAAAAAAAGTCAAGTATCAGATTTCCGGAGTAGACATGAGGACACATGAGGGACACGAGGAAAGTCTCACGGCTAGTCCCCAAAAACCAACAGGATGTTGTCTGTTCTCTTTCCAGGCCTCTTGCATCTCAAAACAAAATGGCTGACATTTCGGAAGGCCTGAGGAAAATGTTGTTGAGCATTTTCCCCTCAAAGCATTGGAATGTACTTGGAATATACGGTACTTCCACAATACTTTGTTGGTCACTTTTGATTGGCCTGGGCTGTGTTGAGCAAATCCTGTAGGGGGCTGGAGGAACCTGGAATTCATCTGATTCACCCCTCGGTAGACTTTGAATTTCCCAGCCATTGGCCCAAAAATATTATAATCATGCTGTTAGCTGGTTGAAGAGGGCCTATTACCGGCCCAAAAATATTAAGGCACATTTTGCATATTTGATGCCTAATGGTGAAGCATTGTCACACATAAAAATGTCATAAAAATGAAGTAAGGCATTCAGAGGAGGAGGATGTCACACTGGTCACTCAGTGCAGTAAATAAAGCCTTGCTGGGATACGTTGTAGGCGGCAACAGACTGATGCTTGGTGCAAAAAAGGGACCCGATAAGTACACAGCCAATCCCCACCTTCATGGGGCTTACCTTCCAGGACTGAACACTGGACATGCCAATAGAAAACTGAAACATGCTTACGTTGAGTCACTCGAATATACTCGTCACATTTCATGAAATCGTTTTCTGTTGGCTTTCACACACGAAGAAGTCATTCCAGGCAGATGGTATCATTGCAAAACTTGCACTTAGCAAACATTGTCACTCGTCAAGCAATCTTCCTGTTGGAAAATGTTGACTGGAATGACTTGAGAGACAGCGCCCTCTGCTTGATTGATAGCAGTAGTACGTTGCAGATAGTGCCGCTAAGCCACGTTCTATGAAAGTTCCCATTTACAAATATTTACAATTTACAAATATTTACGTCCACCACATCTGCCGTCCCATCCCGTGTGGAGATGATTTGTAGTCATGGAGGCTTTCTGCTTTCCTGGCTTTGGTCGCTATCCTCTCCCTCACCCATCCTCTTCCTCGCCTTGGCTGTTGGGCTGACAGTGACAAACGACAGCAGCAGCGGTCGGCCGCACAAACAGGTTGAAATGGGCGCTATTCGGCAATCAGCGACTGTGCCTTTGTTTTCTCTCTCTGGCGTGACGCCGTGGAATTGATCTGGAGAGCGTGGCCGACCCGAATCAGAGGATGCGGTTCCGCTTGGAATGAAACGTCAATACACCGCCAGTCTCTTTCACATGCAAACCCTTGATTTTTTAGTCTTTCTTCTTTGTCCTTCATTTGTGTGTTTAAGGAGTGCTTCATCCACACGTCCATTTTCTATGCCACTGGTCCTCACACGGCTTGCAGGGTAAAACGCTCACAGTACAAACGCCTGCATTTTCTTTGCTATCTGTGGATTCTCACAGAATACACAATAGAATAGTCGTGCATCTAAGAGGCATAGATGCATTCATGCAATCATAGATTTTAGTGCAAATTGAATGAAAACGTTTGTTTCTTCTTAGTATTTTGTGCCTCTGAAACAATTTCCATTTATTTAAAAATGATGAATCAATTTTTACCCTTACTCTTTATCCCTGGATCTACCAAAAGATAAAGAATCCCTTCAATGCCTTTAATCTCTTGCCCGAAGACAGCTGGTATAGGCTCCAGCATGCCTGCGACCCTCGTGAGGATAAGCAGTATAGAAAACTGATATTAGCCGATAATATTGTTAAACTCACAATTTTTTTCCCGCTTTGTTGGTGAAATATAGAAAAATAGGAGTGATGCCCTTCCACCATTACTATTTATCACGTTGATACCAGCATGGACAGCAACCTATCCACAGCATGGGCATTTGTCCCGGCACCATCAGCAGGAGTATTTCCAGCACGGGTAGTTTGTCACGCCGCTTGTGGGCTTTTTCATCTGCACGGTAAAATTGCACAGATGATTTGGGGCAACATGGAGGATCCGTCCAGCCCGGGGCGGTCCGTGTGTGATATTAGGCTGCAGCCTCCGTCACGTCTCCCTGCTCAACTTCATCACCATGCGTCTTCTTGACACCCCTCCTGAGGGGGCTGCTAGTGTGCCCCAGAGGGGGGGTGAAAGGTTGCTCTCCAAACACTCGCTCACTGTACACCTGAAGATTAGGATTTAGGTTTTTGATCATCGCAGCTGAATAGAAGCCAGATGATTCAAGAAAGACATACGTATGTTTTTATATTATACAGTGTGTATGTATATGTGTATCTATTTAGGGCTGTCAATCGATTAAAATATTTGATTGTGATTAATCACATTTTCTCCATAGTTAACTCACAATTAATCACAGAAAGAAATATGTTTTTATCTATCATAAGTCAGGGTAAACGATTCAATGTGACTACAACGATAATTACATCAAACTTTTCGGAAAAAGATATCAATTTTTTGGAACTCGGGGTGTTATCTAAAACAATACAGTCAGCAAGCATATTTTTGTACAATATTGTTCTGTATTATTAGCATATTAGCTCTTAAGCGCTCCCACAAACATTCAGCAAATACAAAATGTGAGCGAGTGAGACCTCTCACACTGACACAAACACATATTTTTTTATTACAGTGTCAGCTCAAAATAAGATTAGTTTATTTATGATACTGGTTTGAAAATTCTAAATGTTTGTGAGTTAAAAAAAAGCCGATTTAGGAACATTCAGAAAGGATTATTATTATTAAGGATTGGCCACAATGCACCTTTCCTTCATGAAATGTACAAATGAAAATGCATAAAACAGGGCAATAGTCATAAAACATTTCATCCAATCATTTAAAAAATAACAAACCATTTGTGATCACTATTCAAAATACAGTAGTTGGATTTCATCACTGTCATGATGGCGTCTCTGTGTTTTGGACTATTTTAAATTCATCCTTCTGTCAAAAAACAAAAACTTCTTCAATTATTCTTTGCTAAACAGACTTTTGTATGAGGCTGGAGGTGGTGGTATCATGCGTGCTTCCAGTATGAGACTGGAGGTGGTGGTATCATGCGTGCTTCCAGTATGAGGCTGGAGGTGGTGGTATCATGCATGCTTCCAGTGTTGTCACATGACTGGACCTGGTGGTATCATGCGTGCTTCCAGTGTTGTCACATGACTGGAGGTGTGCAATCGGGATGGCAGGCCGCAGCTTCTCCGAGCCACTAATCCACATTTAATTGAACTCCAGAGACTTTGAAGTGAGCGGGCCATGCAGGCAGGTTTGTTATTCCTTGGAGAGAAGCCGAGTGGTGTCTGCCCTCAGCTGCTACCCTTAATGAGCTGCTTCAAGTCAACAGCCAGCCCAGCTGCTCGGGCACATTAGAATATTTGTGATGAATAAGGGCGTCTCTGGAAGCACGCTGTGACGGCTAACCTACGCTTTTTCTATGTGGAGCACGAGTCCATCCCTGCAGACACTTTTAGTAGCGAATGCCTTGTTAACACAGCAGTGTTAAGTGGAGGCATTGCACGTCTAAATACTGGAATTGGCAGCAGTGTGAACCACGCTGCTGGGGAGGGGGGGTCAAACATCTGTCTGACAGCCATCATTTGGTTACACTGACATGCTTTCCACACGTGTCTGCTTTTTGAAGGTCCCGTACTAGGGTATATTATTTTTCACCAGTTTTAAATAGCATCATTCCTCCTTTACAGCAGTCACTTTTGATAGCAACAGAGGTCGTAGTAAGTACTCCAGAAGTACTCCCGGAGACGGTATCATTTGGAAATGCATTCTTTTCCACTTTTAGCTGCTTCACTTGTGTACCATTCCAAGCTGTTAGTTTGGACATCATTGGACTTCCACCATTAGAGTAAATAACTGGAACAATAACTGTGTGTATACTATATTGTAGATAATATGTCACTATTCCCCCCTGCTGTCTAATAGCTCATCTTTCAGAACGGCAAACATCTTCTTCCCTCCCTCCTCACTAAATTGCCGCCATTTTAGCGCTGAAGTAATGTGTTTTTCATGAAGACCGATCAATAGAAAACATTGATTGTCCTCCTTCAGGCCCGGCCTGGAAAATGAACTGAAGCGACCCTCTGTCCTGCCGCAGGATCTCACATTTGAAGCTGTTTGGTCTGGTGATTGCAGATATTGGCGTACACAGAAGGTCTTCATGGAAAGTGGCTGTTCACAGAGATCCGGGCTATCTTCTCCAGGCGCTACCTTCTGCAGAACACCGCCTTGGAGATCTTCATGGCCAACAGAAGTCAGACATCGAGCATTTGGCGACAAAGCGTGCACGACAAATTGTCATGTCTTTTTTTGGTTTTGTCATTCACAGCTGCCGTCATGTTCAACTTCCCCGAGGCCGCCACTGTCAAGAAGGTGGTCCACAGTCTTCCCCGTGTTGGCGTCGGAACCAACTTTGGCCTTCCGCAGACCAGGTCAGACTTCAACCTGCTTGCAAGCAAATATGACAAACCCAAGCCACACAAATATCTTCTCGTTACGTTTCACAGGCTTCCAAAGCAGCAGGTATCTTTGTTGGATGGACAGGACAATCGGAAAGTCTTCACAGCGCTTCCTTGTTTCCACATTCCACATCGTTTATGTCACAGCCTTATTCCAAAATGGATTCAATTCATATTTTTCTCAAAAGGTCTGCACACAACACCCCATAATGACAATGTGGGGAAAAACTTAATTGTTGCAAATTTATTACAAATAAAAAAAATGAGTAATCACATTTACATAAGTATTCACAGCCTTTGCCCTGAAGCTCCAACCTGAGCTCAAGTGCATTCTGTTTCTACTGATCATCCTTGATATGTTTCAGTAGCTTCAGTGGAGTCCACCTGTGGTCAAGTCAGTTGATAGGACATGATGTGGAAAGGAACACCCCCGTCTCCATACGGACCCAGGGTTGACAGTACATGGCAAACCAAAAAGCAAGCATGAAGACGAAGGAATTGGCAGTAAACCTCCAGGACAGGATTGTCTCCAGGCTCCATGGCTGGGGAAGGTTACACAAACATTTCTGCTGCTTTGAAGGTTCCAATGAGCACATTGGCCTCCATCAAGCTGAGAGATTGGGGGGAGAAGGGCCTTTAGTCAGGGAGGTGACCAATAACCCCATGGTCACTCTGTCAGAGCTCCAGCTTTCTTCTGTGGAGGGTGGAGAACCTTCCAGTAGGACAACCATCTCTGCAGCAATCCACCAATCAGGCCTGTACGGTAGAGTGGCCAGAAGGAAGCCACTCCTTAGTCAAGGGCACATGGCAGCCTGCCTGGAGTTTGCCAAAAGGCACCTGAAGGACGCTCGGACCATGAGAAACCAAACTGTCTGGTCTGATGAGACAGAAATGGAACTCTTCAGAGTGAATGCCAGGCATTACGTTTGGAGAAAGCCGGGAATCGTTCATCAGCAGGCCAATAGCATCCCTAGAGTGCAGCATGGTGGTGGCACCATCATTCTTGGGCTTGTTCTTCAGCAGCAGAAGAAGGAAGACTAGTCAGGATGGAGGGAAAGATGACAGCAATGTACAGAGACATCCTGGATGAAAACCTGCTCTAGAGCACTCTTGACCTCAGACCGGGGCCACGGTCCATCTCTCAGCAGGACAATGAACCTAAGAACGCAGCCAAGATCACAGCCAGTGGCTTTAGAACAACTGGATGAATGTGCTCAAGTGGCCCAGCCAGAGCCCAGACCTGAATCCAGTGGAGCATCTCAGGAGAGATGGCTGTGCACCGACGCTTCCCATCCAACCTGATGGAGCCTGAGAGGTGCTGCAAAGAGGAATGGGCAACACTGGCCAAAGATGGGTTCATATTCAAAACCACCTGAGGCTGGAATTGCCCAAGGGGGCATCAACAAAGTATCGGCAGAGGCTCTGAATACATTTTTCACTTTTTATTTTTAATAAATTAGCAACAATTTCCAA
Source organism: Doryrhamphus excisus (assembly GCF_030265055.1). Lineage (NCBI taxonomy): Eukaryota > Metazoa > Chordata > Actinopteri > Syngnathiformes > Syngnathidae > Doryrhamphus > Doryrhamphus excisus. Next base: position 13,544,278 of record NC_080466.1, on the reverse strand, counting down.
AATGTTTTTTTTACATTGCTGTTATGGGGTTTTGTGTGCAGAATTTTATTTTAAAAATGTATTTAATCCATTTTGGAATATTTAGCTGTGACATTACCAAATGTGAAGGTGAAACGCTGTGAATACTTTCCAGATGCACTGTATATACTGTAGTAGTCTTTATAGTGTAAATAAGATCAAAATAATACGCATTTTAGCAAAAAACATGTTTGTATTCACGTTATCATTCCTTTGCAAGTAAAAACACAATCATTTCATGACAAAGTATGTTCATGCTGTCACATGAGTTGAAAGCGTGTGTGCTAGGGGGTGTTTGTGTTTAAAAAGTGAATTAATCAGGTTCGTTTGCAGACATGGGTCACTTTGCCTGGTTGACTTTCACCCAGTAGCCAACAAAGTACACATTGATGTTTAATGACATTTACATCAGTCTTCCTTTTCAACCTTAGATAACTTTACATGACCACGTTGAAGTGCTTTAGCACTATTATGTTCAATAAAAAACCCTTCATGTGCACAACAGCCATTTATTCCATCATTCCACTTTGTTTTAATTGGATACTTGTTTTAATTGTACTTGTACTGCAGTGTGTGTGTGGCTGTGCACGCGCGCGCATGTGGTCCAATTTATTGCAGGGTTTGTCTTCATAACGAGGGAGGCTGGCTATATTTTCCATATGATGACAGTGTGCTGGAGGTCACGGAGCCTCAGGTCCTCCTTTTGTCTGAATGCTTGCAATAAAATCCCACAGAAAGCCGGCATCAACGTCTCCCGTGCAAACACGCCCCCTAGTGCCTGCCGGAGTTGTATGGGTAGATGTCGATGATGCAATCTCACTAGGAGCTTTTAATGTGATGCTTTGACATCCTGGGCGTCCAAGATGATCTGGAATTTGGGGAGAAGTGACAGCATTATGAAGTGGAATCAAATCTTAAGTGGAGAATTGGAAAAACTGCAATTCCAACGCAACTGCGAAGATGTGACGTCGCCAAGCAGAAATAAATGCATGGAGTGCATCGCAGCACATCGTAGCAATCTGTGGCTATGACTGATGGTTTTCTTGTAGGCGTATCTCTCTGGCCACGCCAAAGCAGCTGTTCAAGGCCTCCAACATGACTCAACGTTGGCAACGTCGTGAAATCTCCAACTTTGAGTATCTCATCTTTCTCAACACCATCTCCGGTGAGGACCCGCCCTTTTTTCTAGCATTCCTTCTTATTCCGGCCGTCATCACCGCCCCCTCCTTGCAGGTAGGACCTTTAACGACCTGAACCAGTACCCGGTCTTCCCCTGGGTCATCACCAACTATGAAGCGGATGAACTTGACCTAACGCTGCCCAGCAACTTCAGAGATCTGTCCAAGGTAAGATGCTCCACTCCTGGCCCCTTGGCTTTTCCTCACTTTGGACTTTGGTGTTTTATTTAACTAGACAACTGAGTGATATAGACAATATATATTTTTATTCTATTGAAAAAGATATATTTTTTCATTTTTCCACAAATAATGGTGGTAAAATAAATCCTATATATGAATATATTATCTTTGACAGCAGTCTTTAAACAACACATTATACTATACTATGCTACTTTTTGTAGTATGTAGTATTTCAATGTATTTGTTCACATGGGATGTATCCTTTTCTTTTGAGTTCTTATATGGAATTTGGAGTAGATGTGAGGCTTTTTTCTTATTCATAGTAATCCCATAAATATACTATTACAATAAAGAAACAAACTTCATAAGCTTTATTTTGTTTGCTTTACAATAAAATAAGCTCACATTTCCCATTTGAGAAGAATTGATGTTAAATAATCGGACCAATGGGGCAAATAAAAACAGCTTAGGAAAACATGGTACACAGGAACCCTGGGAGGGACAGACATTTTTGCAGTAGTTCCCGAAAAACACTTGGTGGGGTGTGCTGAGTTTCTGAGGCTCCCGATGTGATCATCAGTCGGGTGGTGGATGATGTAACACTGAACACTCGTCGAAATGTGCGTGGCATGGCTTTGTTTGGCTGGATGGTCGGCCTTGGTTGGCCTTCGTCGGCCTTCATCAGCGTTGCATGTTAGAACTATGACAGGAAGAGGTAGAGTTGGTTGGCATGCTGTAGACCAGGTGGAAAGGTAGCAAGGCTGGAAGTTTAGGAGCAGAGTTCAACTTGTTCTGTCATGGTTTAGATGGAAGAGAAATGGTCTTAGTGGGTATGTCCCACAAGTAGGATGTGAGTTGGAAGAAAAAGCGAAATTCTGGCTGGACCTTGATGAAGTCATGCAGAGCATCCCTCATGGTGAGGAAGATGAAGAGGACCAAATGGTGGAAGCTGAAACAAGAAGAGTGTTGTAGGACTTTTAGGCAGGAGTTGAGACAGGCTGTGGATGGTCAGGAGGTAGGAGAGTACTTGGTGTGTCATCTGGAAAGAAAGCAGACAGAGGCTTGGTGGTGGAATGAGGAGGTGCAGGGGTGTATACGGCCAAAAAGGTTAGCTAAGAAGAAGCGGGACATGGAGAGGACTGAGGAGAGCAGACAGGAGTACAGAGAGATGAATGCTAAGGTGAAAGTAGAGGAGGCCAAACAAAGTCTATGATGACTTGTACGCTAGGTTGAACAGTAAGGAAGGAGAGATGGATCTCCACAGGTTGGCAAGGCAGAGAGACGGAGATGGGAAGGAGGTGCAGCAGGTTAGGGTGGTCAAGGATAGGAATGGAGGGGTACAATTGATTTACTGTGGCGCCCACTGAAAGGAAAGCCCAAAGAGGAAGAAGACGACGACACGGAGAAAAGCGTGTGTCCTGCCATATGTGGATGTACAGTATAAGCAGCTGAGGTCAGGGAAGGCTGCTGTGTGTGCCTGCTAATAGTGTAGCATCCTAGCCAACTTGAGGCTATATCATGTTTTGCATAAAGCTGTGTAATAGTTTACATGCATGGAATACAGTTTGTGATATGAGTGACACCAAAGAGGAAATCCAGCAACATTGAGTGCTCCTGTCTCACGTGTAAACTTGCCTCTACCATACTCCAAGTAGGCGGGGCTCTTGTAGAGAAGCACATCATATGGGAGGGAGTAGCGTGACATTGACATGCCAACATGGCGTCAAAGTGTTCGTCAGCAACGCGTGTCACCATATCATTCCCCTGGCAGCATACGCAAGAAACCGCACTCAATTGATGTTCCCTGCTGCCGCTGTGGCCCATCGTGACCCCCCGGGGGGAGGCTGTCTTATCATAAACTCTAACCTGGAGCTGACATCACCTCCCCTCCCCCATTAGCACCACCACCAGTCCCGATAGCATAGCTTAGCATATCTTTCCATTTGGCATGAACATCATAATAAATGTTCTTTTCCGAGAAGAACAACAATGATGTTGCTGGTGCTGCTTTACTCACAGCGGCCTTGTCCACATCACCTAATGGCATATTGATGTTTTAACCACGCGTGGTCCCTATGTTTATCCCCCAGGCACCCCCCAGACAAGCTTTTCCACTGTTCCAATTGAACCTTTTACACCCCCTCAAAGAAAAAAAACCAAAACCGCCACACTTTTGAATCACTCATACTTGATCCAACATCTTCGACCCAAACGCAAACAAAGAATACTTTTTCTGGTTTTCATAGCACATTCCCCAAAATAGCAGACATTTCCAGTCATCAAAAACAGAGCTTAGACTAGCATTTTTGCAGCAGATTCCTAAAAACAGCAGAGGCCTCATGGAGATCGTTGACTAGCATTTTTCCAGTAGTTCCTCAAAAACAGCTCCTGTCAAATAAAAGATCTTTGACCGGCCTAATTCCAGTAGGTCGGCTGCTCTTTTTAGAGGATCTTGGAATTGTGTTTTCCAGGTAGGTCTTCAAACAGCAGTGCACACTCGTAGTGTTATGTAGCAGAAAATTTCACGTTTCCAGCATTCCTTTTCATTTCATTCTCCTCTAATGTTTCCAGCAGTTAAAAGGAAAAAAAAGCAAACGGAACAGAGGAAAGAACATCTTTGACTCTGAATTGAGAGGGGGCCGGACACGGAGCTATAGGCAATAACGATAACAGCATCACATGCACATGTTAGCTTGCTGTAAGAGGAGCAAAGGGTGAGAAATTAGAAATGTAAACAAGAAGGTTAAAAAAAGAAAGCAAGAAGTACCAGTAAGTAGTAGTACTGCTTGGATTGACTTGAAATGATTTGTCTTTAGGGACGTCATGCAAGCAGACTAATCCAAGGTGTGTTTGCAGGTGTCTGCGGCTTTCCAGCGGCGGCGTAACACAGCGTTTGTCTGGCTAATTCCGGGCTCTAATTAGAAGCAGAAGATTGGCTCGTTTATCAGGACGCTCTTGCTCTTGACTTATTGGCCCAATTTGTACTTCACATCTCTCCTGCGCTACATATGCTGCATGCTGCACACACCCGCCCTTGGAATCATTAACCACATTGTGCACACCAGCGGCCCCCACGTGCACTCTCGCCGCAGTCCCACCCCCTCGCCCCTTCGGTGTGTCACTGTGGCGCTTTCACCATTTCTTATTTTATATGCCTCCTTCAGCCTTTTCTTTTTTTAATGAGTCGGCTGTTATTAGGGTTATAAATCAGACCAATGGGTGTGATGTATAATTCACCGTGTGTACTCACCCTCCACCTCCGCCACCACCCCTGCCCCCAGCAGCCCCCCGAGGAAGCCACAGTGTATCACTGTCAAGGCAGAGCTGCACACTGCGGCACTGTGTAAATCCACACGCGGGAGTGCTGTGGGCAAAAATAACAAGCAAATATGCACACTTTGCGCACACATAACAAGTGCAAACACACACAGTAAAAGCAGCCAATTACACACTCCCAACAGTAACAGCAGCAGCAATACAATACATCAATACACAAGCACCAGTCCCGCAGTGACAGGCGGCCTATGATATGAAAGAGATCCTATTGATCTACACCCCGCCAGGCCCTCAAAAGCCCATCATTCCATTACCATTGATCCACTGTCTGGGGGAGCGCGGGTGGGGGTGTTGGTGGGGGTGTGAGAAGACAGAATGAGGCGCAGCCAACAGAGGACTCATAAAAATCGAAGAAGCCTGATAGTGATATCTGTAAATGAGGATTTAAATAACCGGCCATAGACAAAAGGCTGCTTTTCTTTCCCAGACGGATGGAAATGTGATGTGCTTCACGTCTGGTGGCATGACTTAACTTTATCATCATTTATCATCATCAGAGAAAATAGGAAGGACGAGAAACCGTCCACTCTAAAGCAAACCGCATTTCCTAACTTTATATATCGATTTGGTAGTTGTGTTTTATTCAAAAGAACGTTGCATTTATCTAAAATATTTGTTCTTCATTCTCTCTGTTTAAATGTGTATTTATCAGAGAAAGCCTCACATTTTATGGTATTGAAGTCGTGTGTTTTGGTTTCACTAGGTAACAACAACTGCTGCATCCTGCTTTGCATGGAATTGGTCGTATTTGTTATATAGAAATATCAAACAAATATATCAATATCAAACCACAAGCTCGTCTTGCAGAAGTTATTTAGTCGCTTTCTTAAAATCTTTTCAATCTCTCCACAGCCCGTTGGCGCTCTGAACCCTAAGCGGGCCGCCTTCTTCTCGGACCGCTACGACTCGTGGGACGACGACCAGGTGCCCAAGTTCCACTACGGCACCCACTACTCCACCTCCAGCTTCACGCTCATGTGGCTGCTGCGCATCGTAAGTGGCGTTTGAAGGCAGCATTAGCATTGCGTTGCTTTCTAACAGCGCTGTGGTGTTGCTTGTGCACACAATATTGTCTCTGTCAAGTGGACACCATCAATCTAGCCATACGGCCCTCGGGGGAGCGGGAGGTTACTAAGTTTCTCTTTCCAATAAGCAGCGTTGTATTTTTTGTCTTGTGTTATTTGGCCGGTAGCTCACAGTGTCGGCGAGTCCCAGCGGAGCGACCTCATTGATCCGAGGGCATCATTAGCAGGCTTATTCTAAGACCGCTTTACCACATAAGCTCACCTTAAAACTCTCAAATGCATTTTATCAATACAGGAAGCACAAGCTGAAGCCTTTCCTCCGAGTCGTATAAATGATATGTTGGTGTTGTCGTATCAGTGAGTCCCAGTATATAGTGGTCGTTTCACTCGGGTGCTGTTGGGTGTATACTATTGATCTCTGCTAACAAGATTATACATGATTAGAAATGCTTTATTGGCTTTAGGAGCTCAGTGGGATTACTGCTGTTGCATGTTTGCATCCATTTCCATGCACTAAAGTACACCACAGTGCATCGTGCTTCAGTACAGAGTCTGTCTTCTTCCAAATCTATACTCTATTAGGCAATATATATTTTATACATCTGTAATAAATGTCTGTCCAAATGTCAGAATTTGTGTAGGCGAGAGGCTTTAAATATGAGACATGACGTGTGTAGAAACATATCAAACAATCAAAGGTGTGTATTAGTTAGTCAGTGGCTGATGCAGAAGCTACACTGTCCAAGCTGGACATAATTAGCGGCCTGATGAAACGACATATCATGTATCATATCATGCACTGAAATATCATTACTGAAAAATTCTATGCTCTGTATCGTTCCATTTGTTGCCTAACTGCATCACAAGCACCTCAACTCGGTGAGTTATTGCAGCCACTAGGTGTCGGCAAAAAACAACTCCACTTTAGCTTGTAGACAGCACGTGTTCAATTACTGTATGTGTGTGTACATACGTGTGTGTGTGTGTGTGTGTATATATATATATATATATAAGACTACAGTATAGTCACACCTTATACGTACAGTGTGAGGTTTTGTGGTGCACGAGTCTGGATCCCAGGATGCAGAGGCGAAACGAGTGCGAGAAGAACAGTGTTTATTGTTTATTGCTCCTCTTTAGTTCAAAAACAGAAAAGGACGATGCACCAGGAAGCAAAGGGCATCGCAGGGAAACTGTAGCAAAACAATAGACAATGGACGCTTGAGTAGAGGTGTTGAAAGCATTTTTTTTTTTATTCTACAGGAGCCCTTCACAACGTTCTTCCTCAACTTCCAAGGAGGGAAGTTCGACCACGCTGACCGCACCTTCTCCTCAGTGTCTCGAGCCTGGAGGAACTGCCAGAGAGACACATCTGATGTCAAGGTACAGTAGATAATCCTGCATTGGTGCAATAATAAGAGAGGTGGAAGTTGAACTAGTCTAGGACTGAATACAGTAGGACCGGAGTCTTTGGAGAACAGCTGGGGAACTTTTCTGGGGAATTGCAGTGTCTGGAAGTTCATATAGTCAGCAGAATTCTGTTCAACTTTATTTATATGTTAAATCACAACAGCGGGTATCTCATGGCACTTTATACAAGAATGTCACATTTGAAGACCGACAACCAACTGAAAGTCCACATGACCAAGCACTTGGCGATGGAGGCAAGGAAAAACTCCCTTTGGGGAAGAAACCTTGGACAGAACCCAGGCTCTGTGGGGCAGCCGTTTATCTGAAAAAAAAAATAGAATATACAGCATGTACAAAAATACCAAATATATATATATATATATATATATATATATATATATATACGTATATATACACAGTATATACAAAAATACCAAATAAAAACACAATAAGTACACAAATAGAATAGAGGGAAAGATGGTAGATCAGGTCAGAAATCTTCAAGGAACATTTCTGATACATAAAAAGCCCAATCAGATCTAGAGGTCTCAAGATCAGGTCTCAAGATCAGTTCTAACTATGCTTCACCTGATAGGTTGACTTTTTCTTTTTGTCACTAATACACAAATACGCAGACCCCGGTCTCACAGGCTGTTAGCATGAACGGCACAGGGGTTATGATTCTGACTTGGAGATAATGGTGATCCAAGTCATGAAGCGAGGGGGGGGGGTCTTCTTTTGAGGGTCAGTTTGCCTTTAGAAGTTTTTTGTTAGGATACTGAAGTCCTGATGGACTATTCCATTAGTCAAGGTAGAGCAGGAATAGAAAGATGGGTAAGGGAATGCCCAGTCGCTACCAATCAGCATCCAGTCCAAAGCTTCCTGGTCCTGTGATCAAAGCGGGACGACTAATCCTCATCTGTCTCCGATTCAGCAGGCTTAGAACTGGAGTCCAATCCTTTCCCCGCTGGGCCCCCGAACAAGGCCGGTCAGCCTGGTCTATGGTGGCAGCGTGCTTTTAACGGCTCCCCTCCAGCTCAGCCTCGCTATGTCAAAGCTCAGGTGTCTCGGTGCTAGTTTTTGTTTTTGTTTTTTTGCACTTCATTGTGCTCGAGTCCCCCCCCCCCCCCCCCCCCCCCCCCCCCCCGATAAAACATATGGATTGTGTTACAGCGTTGATTGCAAAGGGCCCTCGTTTGCTGCCTCGGTCTAGACCCGTCAAAGCGGATCAAACCAGGAGGACTCAGATCAAAACAACAAGGAAATCTGGACCACATCACTTTTTTGTTTCCACGTCCAGCTGGAATGGTTTTGGTGTGTGCATATTTTTTCAATGCAAATCAGTGGACTTTTTCCCGCTTGAACGCTCTCATTCATTTGGTAAAAGAGGAATTAGCGAGGAGATGTTTCAATTTGCTATGCTAAGCACACCATTTAGCTTTTAGCATTACAGCCTGCCTGAGGCCAAAAGCCCTGGTGGTGGTGTTTTTTTTTCTAAAGAATTGGGTGATAATAGGCTACAACACCCATATTGAATGGCTTTCTAGCCTGGCTGACGCTATCCTGACCCCCACTGCCCCCCTACTCCCCAGTCTCTTGACCCCAAGCCTCGGCCTGGAGGCATCAGGGAGGTTAGAGGTAGAAACAGTGGAAGTGTAGCAAGGGGTGGCGGCGGGGGACCCGGAGCGAGGGGGCCAGGGACCGGTGACCCATGACAGGACAGGATTTGGGATCAGAGGGTCTGGCCTCTGACCGGCCCAGCAGAGGGGCCACTGCACATTGTGCTGCATGCAAGGCAGGTTTGTGGAGCCACGCAAATCCCTCAAGCTTCTTGCTCGTGTACGTGTGTGCGTGCATGTGTGCGTGTGCACAACAGTCACCCCCCAACCCCCCAGGGCTAGGGACTCTCGTTAAGAGCACGACCTTTTAGTTAGAGGTCAGCTCCTACGCAGCCAGCAGATTTCAGAAGTGAGGAGGTTGTGTGTTTTTTTAAGCGCCGCTTTTGCTTGCTCATTTGCTTTGCTGTTTTCGCTGCCTTGATGAGCGCCTGCCAAGGAAGCCATGTTTGTGTTTCTTTATTCAACTGATGTTTGCTTTCTTTACTTCTGCTCGGGCACCGCCTCTTTGGTTTCTTCTTCTAGCTGATATTTTTATATATATATAAATATATTAATATTTCATTTTCTGTGCACAAGCTACATGATATACTGAATGAAGTATCAGTAATACGCGCAGAGAAGGGAACGTTTTTCATTGTGACATCGCAGTAAAATGCCAGCAAAAAGTCAAAGAAAAAGCATGCTACGTAGTAATATTCCAATTGTATTGGTTTGGGTTTGGATTGGATGGATTTCCTCATAGGACATCATGGAATGATGGGTCATGGAAATAGTCCATTCCAGGGTCAGACTGTGGCCATCCTAAAACTCTAAAACTTTAGTGTCTCGTTGGGTCATGCTGAGGATCTCTCCACAAAGTCTTCCTGCGTCCAAGCTCCAAGCTTATGGAGCTCCACCATCCCAAGAAAGCTTATTAGCTTTAGCCATCAGGAGGGCTGGCCGTGTCAATGCCTGACAGAAAATGACCATTTGGAGCAGATTTTGGCTTTTATGGCCTGTGGTCTTCAACTTTTGATTGGGTAGAAAAACAACCTATTTGACTTTATTAGTATTATTATGATTATTATTTTTAATTACAAGTTCCATATTTTTGTCTCACTCACCCTTCTTGCTTTTGCATATTTTAGCTCTACTTGAAACCTCATGAAGGTCCAAATGTTTTGATCGGGTTTTGTATGTGGTGATTTCACAGCAAAAAGTCAAAGATAGTTAAAATGAGGATTTAATCAGAGAATAACAAAACAAAAGTAAAAATAACACTACACACCCTTGGGCCAGTCTACTTCATTCATCAAGCTTTTATTTTTAGCATTTGGCCTCAGCCATGTTGTACTGAGCAGCCAGGGTAGAAAAAACACTGCTATGCTCCCACGACTGTGCAGTAGGTTGAATTCACGGTTCTATGGTTATGGAACAATTACTGTGGGAATTGACTTTCTTCAACCGTCCTGTGGGCTGAGGCACAGTGGTGACGTGACTCGGGCAGGAAACCCGCCATTCATTGCACTTGCACGCAGTTACAACATGAGTGATGAGCCGTTCAGATCAGATGCAACCGGCGGCCATGTTAGGAGGGGGGGGTGCAGCACCTGCTCTCTCAGCTTGGGCACTATGATGACGGTGATGATGATGATGTTAAAAAAGGAGATGGTGCAGACTGCGGCTGTACGAGGAAGCTGAGGGGTTGGGTTCAGTGATGGGAGGAGGGAGGAGGGGGAACATGAGCAGCACACGCAAGTACAATAACGTAGCAATCGCATGGAGATCATCCATCGTTAGCACCCTGTACATCACACCATGTGTGCAACATACGATGCACGCAACCGCTCTCAGCCAGGCGTGGCAGGCGGCGCTTGTACTTGCATCTTGCACAACCGTGGGACCGACATGCTCTTTGGCTGCTCTTGCCACGCACACACGCACACGTTTTCAGAAAAATGTGGCGGTATGCAGCCTGAAAAGACGCAGGGCGGGTTGTGACCCCTGCTTTAATCATCCACAAAGTGAAAGTTGCCATCAAAAACACGGCATTATGCTACCAGTTAGGCTTTTGTAACAACAAGAGCCGCTTTGTCTGCCGTGATTACCGGATGACTCGTTATCATCAGAACATAAGAGTGGAAAGAATTGTCATTCCCTTGTGGTCTGGATGCTTTTATCCAAAGAAAGATAGTTTTTTTGTTTTTTTTTCAGTTTTCTCGACTGGTTGTCAAGCGTTCTGTTTTTAAACAGGGCCTGTACTGACAGGTTGAACGTTTGACGCAGGAATGAAGATGTCACCTTCTAGCATGTCCTGTCGCTGTGCTGTCCATGTGCAGGAGCTGATCCCAGAGTTCTACTACCTCCCTGAGATGTTTGCCAACGCCAACACCTACAACCTGGGCGTGATGGAGGATGGTACCGTGGTCTCCGACGTGGAGCTGCCACCCTGGGCCAAGACCCCCGAGGAGTTTGTGCGACTCAATCGGCAGGTACGTCTCGCACTCCCGTCCACCACCAACGTGAGGTTTCCTTTTTTAGTGGAGGGGAAATCATGCAAATGACTTTAGTTTGTTAATCAAATACAAATGTTTTTCCTTCCTCCACATGCACTCACGTTTCCAGGTTTTTATCAGGCCAAAAATGCAGGAATTGTACTTTCTACCTTGAAAATTTTACTTTTGTTTTTGTGGAGAGAATAAGCTAAGATAGTGTCTGTCTAGGTCATGCATTCATTGTCAACATTCATGGCTTTTTTTCTTTGTGGAAGTATGGCGCATGCGTAAAAGACAAATCGATTCAACTTTGGTAGAGATCAGATGACAGGGAATTGTTAAATTTAACATGATAGGTGGGTTTTTCCGACATACTGTACAAGATTTGAACAGCATTTGGGCAAATGCAGTAGGTAATGTACGTATCAATGGTTGGAGCTGATCCAAAAAAAGACCTTGGTGGAGGTCTTAGTCTCTTTGTTTGTTGATACACGAACTCCTGAAGTGTTGCATGCAAAAGGGTGAAAATGTGTCAAAACATCTACCAGTACTGTGTTGCCTGTGCGGATATCCTTATGAAAAACACACCGCATGGTAAATGGACATGAGGGTGAAGTAGTGGTAGAAGTAGTGGTATGGATACGGGGGTGGACAAGCCTGCACTGGTGACAGATAGCTGGCATTTGAGGGTGTCAGCTGGCACCAGAGGAGAAGGATGAGTATGGAGCTTGAAGAGAAGCTAAAAGTGAAAGACTTAATGGGTCGTTTGGCTCGCTTTGGATGCCGGGTTCCCGCTAATGGCCTTGCCGCACTCTTGGATTAGACAGCGGGAGGGGTGGAAGAACACACACACACACACACTACACAGACACGCACACTCCCACTGTCTCCACTCATGGGTTATGAGCCCAAGATGATTAACAGCTAATTAAAGTCCAATCTGGAAAAGCCATTAAAAGCCTCTCAGAGTAACACATCACACACGGCGTGGCGCTGCCGTCCCGCCGCGGTGCCAAGCAGCAGCTTGTTTTTGTAGCCGCGAGTCGCTTACTGCACAGCAATAAAAGTAATCCACCTTAAGTTATTACAGTTATTACCATGGCAACAGGTACAGTGCGCACACACTCCCATCACGTAAGAATACACCGTGGATAGTAGATTTCCGACTGCGTATCTTACTACTAACTGGAATGTATACTGACAGTTTGAGGTTGAAAGGTATCCAACCCCCATCAGCAGCCCCACTGTGCCTCCACCCGACATAGACTGTTCGGACTTTGTGTTTGGCCGCTGCCCAGTGTTGACAATCCCTGCTTTAGAGTAGTCAGTGTAAGGGTTGTACAGCAGCCTTACTGTCCACTGCAAGAGTCCGCACAGCCTGTATTCTATTCCATATTTGTGTGGTGCCTACTCTCTAGTGTTATGCACTGAGGCTGCACGAGTGCTGCCAGCGCTATGAGGGGAAACGTACTGTGGCAATTTGAAAGAGAGCATGAGCGCCTCCCTTAGGAAAGACTTTTGATAACAATCGGCCTCAGACAGCATGTTGCACGCTGCGGAGATCAGGGGGCTGCTTGTTTTGTTTCTTCAGCAGAGGGCTTGACATGGAGGTTAAGAACTTGATCCCATGTTGGTCAGATAACTCCACATCTCTGACATGGTGTGATTTATGAGAACATTGCTGCTCTAAGCATTGCAATCATGGCAGCTCATTTTTACGTCTACTATCATTTGGGGGTCTTTGCAGGCGTTTGGAGGACTTTGCATTCATTTTTAATAATAATAATAATAATAATACATTTTATTTCAAAGCGCCTTTCAGGCCACCCAAGATCGCTGTACAGAAGATATAAAAACACCAATATAAAATACAAGATAAAAGAGAACATTCAATAAATGAGGACATTCAATAAATAAGGGGAGAGGGGCATGTCAAGCAGTTAAAGAGAATAAGCAAGTTTGAACAGATGAGTTTTGAGTTTGGATTTGAAGATAGGAAGGGTGGCAGAGTTACGGAGGTCTGGTGGCAATGACTTCCAGGGTTTCAGCCGCTTTGCTCCCCATAGTGCTAAGGCGTGTAGAAGGTACAGTGAGATGGAGGGAGGAGGAAGATCTGAGGTAACGGGATGTGAGAATGTGGACGAGGTCAGAGGGGCAAGGGGGGGGCAAGGTTGTGGATGGACTTCCAGGTGTACAGAAGGACTTTGTAGGTGATTCTTTGAGTCACTGGGAGCCAGTGGATTTGCTGCAGGATGGGGGTAATGTGGTGGGATGGGGGGGTTCTGGTGATGATCCGGGCAGCAGTGTTCTGAACCAGTTGTAGTTTATGGAGGGATTTTTGAGGGAGGCCGAAGAGGAGTGAGTTACGATAGTCGAGGCAGGAAGTGACAAGACTATGGACGAGGATGGCATTTGAGGGACTTTGAGGTCTTTTGGGGGGCATTTGGGGAACTTGACTGTCATTTGGGGACTTTGTGGTTGTCTTCAACATCCAGGATTGAAAATGCTTTTTTATTTTTTCAAAATGATGGTGTTGTATTCTATGCATTATAGTGTATGCACAGACCCGTGTTTCCCAACTGGTCTGACCCATTTTCAGTGGGTGGGGCGGTCTTTGCCTAGGCAAAAAATTAAACCTTGCCCTTTTATACTGAAGTTTTTTTTCATGCAGCAGGATGTGTAAGGTGGCAACAACGCTCAGTAGTACTGTTAGAAAACTGCTTTTTTGGAAGAAATCCCAAAAAGGTTTGTCAGTGCAGAAAACAGTCAGAAGCGTGTGTATCAAGACGTGCTTTGTATTTGAAAGCCATGAGCCAACAACACAGACACCTATCTAATAAGTGTACCCGTATCTACAACCCGCAGGGCATGCTGGGTAACCTCAGTGTACGCCACACATTGGCACTCTGTTATTCTGCACTAGCTCCATTTCAAACTTATTTTCATGAAATACAAGATGATTGAGAAACCTGGGCCACCACCTTTTGTTAAGGGGTGCTGATGATCCTGCAGCCAACAGCTGATTAGCACTGCTGCAGCCTGGACCGTTTGGACAAGGTTGCATGCAGCACTGCGCTAAATTATGCTAGCTGTGTTGTTTTTCGGCCATGCTGTTATGACCATGCCTGTTGTAACCAGGATAGACCTCCACCAAGCATCAACATGGAACAAAAGTTGGAAAAAGAAAATCATTGAATGTTTTGGGGTTTTTTGATAAGAGGCTACTTCCTCGTAGAGAAAGGGGCGGTACTATTATGATTCTGTGGGGGTGGGACTTGTATTCACGCCATGCTGATTGTGAAAATCAATGGCCACATCTGCATTGTTATCCAGATTGCCACCACAGTGTAATATTGTATCTCCTTTCTTGTCCCATGCACCACCCCTCTACATAGTTAGGGTCTGACCGCAAGAGCTGCTTTTATTTCCGAGAGGGAAATTAGGAAGCTTTCTTGTCTGAAGCACTCAAGTTCTACACATCCCAATTGGCTGCTCCATACATCACGTTTGCTTCCTTTCAGTCATCTTTGCGCTTGTCCTGTTGCTGCTGACAGGCCAGCAAACCACTCTTACGCACACACACACACACACGCACATACACTGCAGAAACTGCAGCATTTTTCCACTTTTACAAAGCATGTGTTCACTCTCAGACGTGAGCTTGAAGTGTCTATGGAGGGAAACACTTTGCTGGCGTTGAATGGGTGCAGACAAGTGAGTGACAGCTTAGACGTGGACACACAGGAGCTTTACCGCATGCTCAACTCACTCACTGCAGGCCACCACCACCCTGGGAGAGGGAAGGGTCCAGGTAGCAGACAATCAAACCGTTGACGACATAGAAGGACAAATCGCAGCTCACATTAAACATTCAAAAACTATTAATAATTAATAGTTCCAGTATTGTAATAAAATAACATTTACAGTAATATAATGATGCATTTCTATGTATTTTAATGTGTTGTAAAAGAAAAATGAAATTACATTGACTTTGCAATTTGGATGAAATGTTTTATGACTATTGCCCTGTTTTATGTATTTTCATTTGTACATTTCATGAAGGAAAAGTGCATTGTGGCCAATCCCTAATAATAATAATAATGCTTCCTGAATGTTCCTAAATAGGCTGTTTTACTCGCAAACGTTTAGAATTTAAAACTACTATCATAAATAAACAAATCTTATTTGGAGCTGACACTGTAATCCAAACAATGTTTGTGGCCGAGTTAATATATATATATAAGAGCTAATATGCTAATAAAATAGAAAAATAGTAATACGCTAAAATATGCTTGTTGACTGTATTGTTTTAAATAATGGCCCATAGTTCCGAAAATAATACCCCTTTACATAAAATTTGATGTAATTGATTGTGGTTGCACATTGAATCGTTTATCACAAAGAAACTTCCCCTACTTATTATTGATAAAAACTTATGTATCTGCGATCAAAGGTGATTAATTTGAGTTAACTATGGACCAAAAAAATGTGATTAACTGCGATCAAATATTTTAATCAAATGACTTAATAATTATATATTATTGATATTTTGGCGTCTTCGGCATCATGAAACATTTGGCAACATTTGGCCTGTGAACATTCTCGTCCATCCAGGTCTTTGTATCCTCTGGCTATGCAACCTATGGCAAGTGGACTGTTCAGGTTGTCTTAAAAGACCTTTCACCTCTCATCCAAGAACGTTTCATCAGTTCACGCTGAAAGACTAGGTGGGACACACAGCAGTCAGACTAGATAGGGCAGTTCTAGTCTGAGAACTTGGTGCAAGATCCAATGTACGTGTTTGTCCTGTAAAGGAGGAGGATGATCCTGTACATCCAAGCATGAGTGACCTTCGCCTGTTTACTAAGATGAAATCTGAGACAAAGGTGTCTTTCCAGCTGTATGTGAGTGACAGGAAGAAAAGCTCTGACTTGCTTGCCACAAGGGTTGGGCGATATATTCTATGTAGCGCTATAGATTATTCCAATGATAAGGAAATGACTTCTAGAGGTATAAATCATAACGTAAACAAGCCGAGTTGATGATGCCGTGGCGGATATATAAGATGAATGAAACGCTGTCATGGTGAGGAGAAGGAACGTTGGTGTGTGGAAGTATTTACTGGGGAGACCGCTCAGTCCTGGCACCAAATCATTCTAAACACTGAGGTCCATATCAGCCAAGTCTAGTTCTATCCTTTTATATGGTTATATGGTGATACGTCCTAAAGATATCCTGACATACGCTAAGGTCCGCACCATCCAAGCCTAGTTCTATCCTTTTATATGGTCGTATGGTGATACATCCTAAAGATATCCTCATATATGCTAAACTCCATATCAGTTGCCACTATTTGTTTTATCCTCTGAGATTTTGATCCGTCATAGTGTTGTCTCAACACTTGCACTTTTGCACAGCTGTGCAATCACAGTGACTACAAAGAGCAACCTCAAGCGTGGATGGACGAAATGTCGCATTAATGTGACAGAAACCATATTTTATTCCGCCTCAAAGTGCAACTTCAAGTCACCTTATTCCGCTGTATGTCAAAGCAGCCCTTTAGATGTGCGTCAGTTGGATTTGCTGACAGGTTTGTGAGGCAACATGGCTGAGAGGAGGACACGCTGGAGGCATTATGTCTCACAGCTGGGCTGGGGACGCCTAGGTGTCCTCCCACTCTGCAACTGGAAGAGGTGGCCGGAGCCCGGGAAGTCTGGGTTTCCCCACTGATGCAGATGGAAGTTCCCATAATTGGCGCTGTATAAACTGCACCCACTAAATTTGGAGGGAAAACCAGATTTGTTCTCATGTAAGCCGCACCAGTGTTCAAGCCGCACAAGTGCATGTCATGAAAAGGTGATATTTAGTGCACAGAAAGACCTTCGACATAAAGATTCTATGAACTTAGAATAAAATGTTTTCCCCAAACAGTGCAAAACACAGCTAAGTAGGAGGCTAATTATTCCCATTTACATTGATTCAGATTGATATGCATCTACCTTCATTTTTAAAAAGTACCTGTATCAATATCGGCGATACTGGCCCTGTATTACTATAGGCACCTGACGCAGCACATTCACATGTGAACTAAAGTGCCACCCCATCCTAACCTAAAGGGTTCTATATGGTGTGGGTCCACCTTTTGCAGCTATTACAGCTTCAGCTCTTCGTGGAAGGCTGTCCACAAGGTTGAGGGGTGTGTTTATTGCAATTTTGGACCATTCCTCCAAAAGCACATTGGTGAGGTCACACATTGATGTTGGTGGAGAAGGCCTGGCTCTCAGTCTTTGCTCCAATTCATCCCAAAGGTGTTCTATGGGGTTCAGGTCAGGACTCTGTGCAGGCCAGTTGAGTTCATTCACACCAGACTCTGTCATCCATGTCTTTATGGACCTGGATCATAGGATGATGACGTATCTACAGTATTTCTAAAATATATGTAGGATGACGATGTGTCTCCAGTATTTCTAAAACATATGTAGGATGATGATGATATATGTATTTCTATCTATTTATCAGTGTTCATGTCAAAATGTATCCTAATGTCAACATGCAAAAGACGCATGTTAGACCCGTCAAATGAATGAACCAATGAATTCTGTAGAATATTTCAAGTGAATGAACATAATAAGGTTTTTGTTTTTGAAGTGTGCAGGAGTAGGGGGTACATGGCTTCAGAACAAATGTCCAAAGTTTGGAACCACTGCACTAAGACACACGTGTGAAAGACAGAGTGAGTGAAAATCCCAGCCTTGTGGAGTCCGCCTTAGCTCATCTCCCCCCTCCTCGTCCTCGTCCTGGTGGTTGGATGGGAACCATGTCAGCTTTATCTGGCTAATGTCAGACGGCGCTCAAAGGAGGAGGAGGACGACTGTCATACGTAAGGGCAGACATGTTTACTGTGGTGTTTTACGACCCGGGCCCCCAGTCCATCCTTCAGCCTCCTCGCTTTTTTTGGGACATCAGCCTGAGAAATGTGGTGATCTCGTGCTGCTGACACGCTCACTCGCTAATGCCGTCCTTCTTCTACCTTGTTTGCCTCACTCTCCATGCCATCGTTCAACATGAATCTGCTCCTTGCGGTGGTGGACCGTCTTCTTCTTCTTTTTGTCAGTCCGGCACATCTGTGTTCTTATCTTGGCTCCTGCTAAATGGCCACTTGTTGGATTTCTGCTTCTGTTGAACTTTCTAAGGCTGCACAGAAGTGGGCCAGGACCGGATCAGGCGTGATGGCAAACACCAGCATTTCCATAGTCTTGATTGATTTGGAAGGGTATTCAAATATCCAGTAGCGTCTAACAATTCACATTTAACAAGCTATAGAAAAGCTGTACAGTGGGACCCCGGCTTGGAATTCATTCCAAAAGGTCCCATGAAAATCAAAATGTATGAAAGAAAATGTTCCCATAAGAATCCAGGATCCACAGTCACAAAAATTTGAAGAAAAAAGACATTTTCTAGAGAATAGGTATAGTTTTACCTGCAGAAAACAAAAGCGAATGCATGAAAATGAGGAATGAAATGAACAGAAAGAAAGGAGCTGGCGGTGTTGGCATGGAGTGTACGTGCTGCTACCATTAGTTTCGCCCATTTACTTCTCAATCAGTGTTGTTTACGTTGTAGTCTGTGCCGTAAATTGGACCGCTTGGAAGGAGCTGAGGGCAAATCCACTATGACATGTTTGTTATGAAGAATCACTGCTCATTCTGTGCCTTGACATTCTTCCATCTCTCTTCACTGGGATGGAAAGAAGGAAGGTTTGCTTTAAGGTTTCGGGTTCCACTGCCAGCGACTGCAACTCTCACAGTTGTGACCTAACTAATTAGCAGCACACACACACAGACACACACACACACCACTTATCTGGTGCATGTGAATAAAGGAAAGGCTCTGTGAGCCGCTCTGAGGGTTCTTGTTCCTTACGTCATCATTCATGTTTGAAGCCCTTTCAGGCCAGGCTGGCTTCAGTGTGACAGCGAAGCAATAAGCCCTTTAATCAGAGCACTTGTCAACTCAGGGACTTGATGCCAGGGATCGAATGACTAGGAAAAAAAAAAAACTAAACAGTTTAAGAGTGACGTGGGAGAATAAGTGGTAAGGAGGTTGTGAAGGGTGAAGTCATTTCAATTGAAGGCATAAGAAATGTAAAAAATGGAAGTCAAGTACGTACACAGCCCGCTCAGCACAAGCAGCTGGTGTGCAGCCTCATGTCTAGCACGGATGTAAAATGGTTCTTAAGTTGTATTCGCTGTGCGCTTTTCTTCATTTGAGATTTTGGGAATTACTTGGAATATGAACTTCTCTTCACGTTAGGCTATTTAGTCAGGCTGTCGTTTTTACCATCTTTACAGGATAAAGGCCAAATAACACAAAAAAACTCTGTGGGGAAAAACGGTGTTCATTTGTGGGGCACCCTGCCTCTGTCCGTCTGTGTTGGTCTCTTGGGCTGTTTTGGGTTTTGGCTTTGGATTGAACAGCGCTTCAAAGGGCAGATCAGGAAAGTAATGTGACACAACCGGGGCATGATCATCATGGTGTATTTTCATTGGCGTTCATACGACAGCCAGCATGGAAAACAAAACTGGCTTTGCAAAAGACAAGTGGTCTCGAGTTTAGAATATTTCTATATAGAATATTCCACCTCATTGTTTGGAAAGCAAATCCTGATGTCAAATGACTGAAACCAGAAACCTGGGGCTGCACTGATTTGTACACCCCCTCACCCCAATTTACATAAAGGCATTCAAAATATGTTTATGAATTACCCAGCAGGCCTTGTGGATGGGGATGGCACTCATATCGGCTGCTAATTGGCCCATCAATAATCACGCTTCCTCTTTTTCTTCTGATCGTACCTCACCAGTTCACTTCCTGCCTCCCCCCATGACCTTCTGCTTCTCGTTTTCAAACACACTCACCTAGCACAGAGTCAAGGATCGTCATGACTTATGCTGACTTCATATGTTTTCTATCATGACACCCAATGGAAGCTTCACTATAGTCATTCAAAACCATCAACGGGTTAAGATATTCATTTGAAAAATCAAAAAAAAGATTTCAAATTGATCCAAAACTTTACTCAAGTATATGTTCAATGATTTTAACTATTAGCATGTGTCTCCAAGTAAAAAAATTGTAAAACACTCAAACATAAAAGTAAAAGTATATATAAAGTATATATTTACTGATACATTCCTGTCTTAGAGGAAATTGGAAGTAGTTTAGAAAAAGTTCCTAATAGTTAATAGGTAATAGGTTTCAGTGAGTGGCCTGTATGAATGTATAGAAGACGTAAAGATGATGGATGAGATGCTGAAAAATCCTTTCGATAGTTTTGACTCGCCTGAAAGAGAAACCAAAACCAGTCCTGTGCCAGAGTTTGTCTCCCGTGGTTTCCTCACTGATTGCAGCAAGTAATTAAGAGATTGGGGAGGAATTAATGTCGGAATGAACTGTCAGAAAGTCACATTTAAGTGAAGGATGCCCTCGTGGCTGCCATAAAAATGTAAATTATATAAATTGCCATTTAAGTGTAGCACAGGCTAATGTTTTGCCACAAATTAATGTGACACAAGGCAGCAATGACAATCAAGGGCTGTCTCATTCTAATTTGCTCGTGCTTACAGGGCTTTTGTGTGCAGACAGCTTTACACAAATTAACACAACTGCCTCCTTTTATGAGTGCACCATAAATGTTTTTCCCTCCTTGGCTGGCTAATGAGGAGGCAAAGCGTTCAGACGACGACAGATAAGCAACACGGCGGCAGCAGCAAGAACAAAGACAGAAGGCACAGTGGCTCCCAAATGAACTACTCCAATGGCTCCACACTCCGTATGATCCGTTCGGGATGCGCTGGGCTTTTTGCACCACATAAAACATAGACAGGTTGTATCAAAGGAACTGCAACTGACTGCTGCATTTCTTTGACAAGTTATTGCTGTTTGCGCGTTGAAATTAGCAATTGAGCCAAGTGCTAAATGATGGCAAATTGTATTATTCAGGAGCAATGTAAAAGTTTCATTCTGCACAATTCATCCTGTATCCCAATTCTTGTTTCATCTGGTGTTCCTCAAGGCTCTGTCCAGTGTACCCTTTTATTTGCGTACGTGCCACCTTATGGCCACATTTCGAGCTAACTGACTGTGTTTTCATCTGTTGAAAGTTATGACTAGAAATGATACAAGAAAGTGGTGGAAGATTAAGATGATGTTATGTTAGAGCTCTCCATGGAAATATTTGTCATTTTCATGTTTTATTTTCAAATTGTTTATGTTGCTGGAAGTTTTATGGAATCACATTTTTATGAACCATTCTCGATAATCCAGGCGATATAATCTCAAGAATGACTATGTCTTCATTGAGACATTTCTCTCAGTGTAATGCAAAAATGAAGGGTTAGGATGAAAATGAAATGAAAATACTGTAAAATCTCTTAAAACGCTTATTCCAGTCTTTCCCTACTTCCTATTGTCATTTCCAGCTAGAAGAGGCAAGTTGACCAAATAAATGACCCATTCTCAGATTGCAGTGGATTCTATGCCTTAGGAATACAATCACCTGGATGAATGAGAAGCTTGACAGACATAATCAATCATGTTTTCAACTGAATAGAATCAAATCAGAGGACGCCAAGGACAGACCCTTGAGGAACCACCGATGAAATACTGCAGAAGCTCAAGTCAAGAATGAACTTTATGTCCACTTCATATTTGATGCAACATCAGTATTTGTTGGATAGGATAGAAATGATCTTAGCTTGAATTGTACCAGCTTTTAATCATGGCATCTTTTCATCCTTCTTCCAGGCTCTGGAGAGTGAGTTTGTGTCCTGCCAGCTCCACCAGTGGATCGATCTGATCTTTGGCTACAAGCAGCAGGGGCCCGAGGCCACGAGAGCACTCAACGTATTCTACTATCTCACCTATGAGGGCACCGTCAATCTGAACTCCATCAGCGACCCCATGCTGAGAGAGGTGAGGCTGGCTGAACGTAAAGCTTTCGAGTTTGCTACCTTCCCTATAGTACATCATGTACTACCCTAGCATCCACATACACTGTACAGACAAAGAACGGAACAAAAATACTTCAAAAGGAAGTCTATAAGACATTTTTGTACCCCAAAAAAGTCAGGCCAGTTTTGTTGGTCATTTTAGACATATCCGAGACTTCAATCATCTGACTAATATTTGGTAATGGTAATGGTAGGATTTGATTTGAACATGAACCAGGTTACAATTGAGTGCATCATATAATCAATTCACATTCCACAAGTCCAAAAGGAGTAGGAAGAATCAAAGCTTATCCAATCGTACCCCTCCATCTGGTACTTTTACTATCTGTTACTGTTACATTTGTTCACTTCCTATTTATGACATGGAAAGTCTTTGTAATATACAATTAAATATTTCAAATCATTGTAATGGCATTTAAAAGTTTTAACGTTTTAAGCACCTTTCTAAGAGATTTAAGAAAATGATTCGCAATGAAAGATAAAACAGGAGTAGTAAGCAGCCACAATGCATGTCTGGACTTGAGCATCCTTGCCCAAAGACACGGTAGCAGTGACAGAAACAGGGATGCAGTAGAGGTAGATTAGTCGTAGAGTAGTCTTTGTGTGTATGAAGACTTTGCCGTGAAATCCAGACACTCTTAAATGTGACTTGGTGCAAATATTGAAGACGTCCATGGTTCAAGGTTTTAAGCAACGGTCCAAATGTTGCATGGTGATTGAGATGCTTGTTTGCAAGGAGAGCGAGCAGCCTTCTTCCCTCTGTGTTCCGATGTCCTTCATGCTCAGTGACTGGAGCCTCACTGGCACCAGGGGTGGATTTTTGATTTATCACCTCATTCACCCTAATTCCCATCCAGATGTGCTGGACACACACACACACACACACACACGCACTCATGCAGATTCATTACCAGGCAGTAGCAGCCATTTGCACACACACACACACACACGCATAGTCAGGGTCCAAGCCCATTACCCACTCTCTTGGTTCATACATGGTCCACTGTAATGGATGGCTGGTTCTTCATTATTTCTGTGGATCATAAATACATGCACACACATTCAAGGTACTATCAAGTGACTGGTACATGTGATTTAGTATCTAAAAAGTGCTTGCTTATGATGGCGTCCCCTTTGCTTACTTGCAAGCCGCACTTGACAGGATTTGTCTTTTAGTTTTTTGGGATGGAACTCTTCCACCCGTCGTCTGTAAATGTCATTCTTTCTCATTTGTTGTATTGATTATACTTAATATTGTATAACCTTTTGATTTTGAAGTAAGTGGAAAGGAAAGTGTAGCTCTCTGTGGCCTAATGGTTCTTTACATACTGGTATGTTGCATACAGAACCAATATTGTAATAGCACAAAGGAGTACACCGCTGAGTCAGTTGATTGTATACATTAGTACACTGTACCGCACGTGACTATATCAAATATACATCAGCCACTTGTGCTTATTTCTTTTGTAGACCGCATGCCTGGCGGTTATGGCGTGGTTTGAATAGAGGCGTTATCTGAAGTTAGGTTTCAGTCAGAGCTCACCGCTTTCTTTCCTTTAGTCTGAGCACTAGAATGAGCTCAATCACCCCAAGCCTGGAACTATTTAGGAAGCATGACCCGTGGGTGCAGGGGCTGGAAGTCAGAGTCCCGGGGCCTGGGCATTGTCAATGCCCGGGCACTGGTGGTTGTGTTGGCTGCGGAGGAGGAGGTGTCTTGGAGCGTTGAGACCACGAGTGTCCCAAAAGTTGGCCATGAATGAGTGACAGCCGGCCCAGAGGCTGTTTCTTGTCAAGGCAGTGAGACGCACGCTTGTGTTCACGTTGAATCGCTGTTAGCAAGCTTTGGATCGGAAGCCGTGCTTGAGTGGGGGAAGTCGATGCTGTTTTCCTGCCTGACTGCTTTGGTTTTACCACCTTATTGTGTGGCAGCTGCCACAATCCAAACACACACGCAAGACCTTCATCTTCTCAGAGCAAGTACAAGCAAATGTGTTGTTTGGCTTCCGACACGTTGCATAATCCAGCTAATCATTTCCAGGGAAGTAGTTTTGCACTTATTTTATCACTCATTTTGCACATAAGCAAATTCTGCGCTTCTGTTTCCCATCGTCACCGGGTGCATGGCCTACAAAAGCAAATAGTCAACAGGGTCTCCACTTAGCAGATGTTTATGTCAGACATCTTGGTTGTTGTAATTGTGGCAACATGTGTAGTTGGGTGAGTTATCTCGGAAGAAACATTTCAGCTTGATAGCAAAATGGCTGCCCTCCTGTTGGTTTGCATTTGTGTGTTCTTGAGACTTTTTCGGACGTCCTGTCACGATAGACGTGTTCATCATTAACGCCACTGTTCACGTAACCGCCAGGCATGTCCTCTAGTTAGTGTCAAACATTGGCAAAATCAGGTGTGGCTGTTGTCAACCTCTGGAGGTTTCTTCATGAACTTCACAAGATGGCACGAGGTGCGGTTGAAGTATCATCAGTGGTCAGCATCCAGCAGCTCTGTATGCACTTCATATAATAATCATTAATATAATATAATAGCAATTATGTATGGTATTTATTAACACAGAGAAAAAAAATAGTGAGCACAGACCTGAACCTTTTAGATTATGGTAAAGCTGGGGTGCTCACATGTTTTCAGCCTGGGGGCTACTTTAGAAATGACCAATTCTCAAAGATCCACTACTTCTTCAAAACCATGCCCAATCGTTCTCCACTGGATTCAGATGACGGGATTATTATTATTATTATGATTATTATTATTATTTGTCAAGTGTTGAAAAAGCCGGTCCTTACCACACAGACCAGGGCCTTCAGGCATGACGGATGCCCCCCCTGCAACATCTCCACGTAGACGGCTGCAGTTTGAGGCCCCCGTGTGAAGGCCGTGCTCTTCAACTCTTTAATATTATGTTGATATTTTTCCATTTTGAAAACATGTCCTAAACCAAATGAATTTTGTTGCTTGTTTGCGATGACATTATACAAATGATATAGTACAATATATGATATAAATGTTTAGTTGAGTTGTATTTTTTGTCTGTGCTTAGTTTTTGGGGCCCGTGTGGGCGTGTGGAGGTGGCGTGCATGCAGATCCATCTTGTGGCATGACGGACTAAATCAAGTGGAGGGCGTCTCTGCCATTTAAATGTATAGAATATAGAAAACCCTCATTAGACACGGGCCGGCGCCCCCAAAAGAGATTGGCCTTGCTGATGGCTCCCTGTATAATCACCCGAGCATCGCGGCGGCATGTGGGACGGGGCTGGCTGACCTAGACTGGGACACTCGGTCGGCGCTCTGCAGCCTCGTAAATGTCAGCAGAGCCAAGTTTAATGAAGACGGGTGGAGCATCTTTCAGGAGTCGCTTCCACGCATTAGCTTGAGCAAAATGCCGCACTCTGTGCAGGCAGACCTTGTGATATTCAGTGATGCCCCGTCGTACTCTCGCTATCACGCTGACACGGCGGAAAATGTTAGCCTTCTCTTCCATGATGAACGTTCTCCCCGAGCGGGTGCTGGTTTGACATGTTTTCCCACAGTTGTGCAGAGCTTTTTGGTCATGACGCCGCACTCTCAAGGATCTCTTTCAGTACTTGCGCTCAAGCATGACTTTGTGTCAACATCGTAAAACAAATGCTCCTTTTCAGCCGCAACACAAAAGTCTTTTTTATTGTTGTTGTTCTTCTGGCCGAGCAAAGGCTGTTAGGAAGGTCTTTACATACGTAAAAACTGAAGTTATTCTAGTTTAAATCCGAATTTAGGTCTTTGCGCCCACACTGCACTTGTATCAAAAAAGTCTGAAGGAAATGCACAGGAAGTCGGCCATTTTGGTGTGAAGGTCATATCTATTTCAATCCATGTATAAAATACTGTAGGTTTGGAAATTGCGTCTTCATGACCTCACCCCCTTTCTCATGGACATGATACCACCAAAAATACCCCGTTTTTTGTAAAGATTAGACTATTGGATTGACTATCAAGAGACTATTAAGGAGTATGTGAACGTCCCTTCTTTTTGACAGTATGTGTTGGTTTGGCCCCATGGGTGAGGTAGTTGTCATGTCATGTCAAAGCTACTTAAACCATCAAAAGGTTGTCCAATTGACTCTTTACTACATGATGCAAATCATGTTGTCAGCTTGTATGTTAAAGGTATAAATACTTTGGAAGAAACCGGCAGGCCAGATTCAAACGCTTGGCGGGCAGCGTGTGGACCCCGGGCTGGAGTTTGTCCACCTCTGACATAAGTAGCATAAGTACAAGTGGTACAAAAAATAAAATCTAATTAAAAGGGGAGACAAAAAGTAAAATAAGTCTAGATAAATATTAAGGCATAAAAAAATCGTATTTACAAATGAAAGAGCTGTGTTTTGTGTAAAAAAAAAAAGCGAGTATTTAAAGTGTGCAGGTTAGCATTAAAGCTACATACACACTGTACGTCCCAATAAAAGCATACTGCAAATTCCAGCAGGAAGGCTATCACCTCTGACATTTGAAAAAGTGGCTCCATTGAAGCGTTTGTGCGAGCAGTGATGTGTTTGTGCGTGCAGGCTCGTCTTTCTCATGGAAATAGCACATGGACGCCACGAGCATGAGCTCATTCTCACGGGCTCGGGCCAAGTCGGACCCTCACAACTCAGCCGACACACACAACCTGTCACTCCCACACACACTCCAGGGTGCAGTGCTGCTTTGTTGTTTTAACGCAACGGCTGCACTCCTTGTCATTTCCATGTCACCTGCCTTTTCCCATCCTCTGGGTTTCAGCTGCCGTTCTTGTCACCTTGGATTTATTGGAGGAAGGATTCATGCTTCTCCACATTTCCATTTAGTTTGGACTTAAAACAATCCTATTTGTTGTTAGTCTGCTTCAGGTTTTGCTCTTTTGCTGGAACTTGTATTGATGTATTTTTCAATATTTGTTTTCTTAGTATTTCTCATCTATATTTGAATACTTTTGTGAGCGTTCCTGTTATGTTAGCAATATTTTTCACCAATGCCGCGAATTAACGCTTATATAAATTTTTTTATTATTTTAAAAATATGGCAATATAGCCAGGCATTTTATTCATAGCATCTTATGTTTTCTTCATTAGGAAATATGGCCTAACACTTTCATATCGTAAGCATGTACTGTAGTTCTCTCTCAAAGGCATTTCAAAGGGGCAAATGTTTGGAAATTGTGTTTCTTTGATGTATATATCCATTATATACGTAGGTTACATCGGGATGTAGCATTCATACACTAGGTCAGTCAAAGTGCTTACAGAAGAGACAGTTCATTCATAAAATACATCCATCCATCCATTTTCTATGTTTCACTTATGCTCATACTGGTCACAGGCATGCTGGAGCCTATCCCAGCTCATTCCATAAAAACATTCAATCATTCCAGAAAGCTCCATAAATCAGTCCACAAAAGAAAAGATGAGAAATGAAGAGCCCAGATGAAATACAGTAGTTCGAGTTGTGATATCTTGGATTTGAAGATTGCCAAAAATGAGGATTGTCGCACATCTTCTGGAAGACTGTTCCACTTCCAACACGCCTAACCTCATTTGACAACATTTTCAACAATATTTGAAAGCATTTTCATTTGAGTAATCTATATTGTATGTGTCATTTTAAAGCTTATCTTAAAAACCACATTTATTCTTGAGTTTTCATTTCTGTTTTCATTTCATTTCTATTTGATTGAAAGAACTTTTATGAGTCATTGACAACAATTGTCTTGTTTTGATGTTTTCACGTGTGCAGCACTTTGCACCATGTTGTGGTTGGTATCATATATTTGTACTTTATTGATAACTAATTTGTCGTTTTCCTTAGTTATTGTTTTATTATTTGAATCTGCGTCATTTAATCAGGTAATTAAGTCATATTTACTCAACTTTTCACGTTGTTAGATTTAATTAGTAATATTGCTTTCAATCACTTGCCTAGTTATGGTGTCATTTTTTTCACAGTGTAGTAGTTTTCTTATCCAAAGTACTTTTATAGGATGAACAATTGTTTTTTTCTTTTTTTTTTAAGTTGTGATGACTCTTGTGATGGCGTAGCCTCTTCCACACCCAACACCCCCATCACCCCCACCACCATGTTGTGCAAGGCGGGCTGACAGTGAGCTGTGAGATAATGTCCAGAGGCCGCTTGGTTGGTGTCCACTTTGACATTTATGGTGCTATACCTCTTCATTAACAGCACCTAACCAGCCTACTGCACCACCCTCTTCTTCTCTCTCTCTGCCTGTGTGCGTGTGTGTGGTTGTGCAGGATGGATTAGTATGGAAGTGTTTGTCTAGGCTGGGAAAAAGTCTTTATCTGAAGTATTGTGTGCATTTTCCATTCATGCAGTGGATTGTTTTAGATGGTTGAGGTAGTATGATACAGAGCAGATGAAAATCTTAAGCTGGAATGGAGATTTAGCACATTTGGAGGTTTTAAGAAGAGCTGTAATACTCAAAAGCAAGAAGGGGGTGTGAGACTTTGAGAAAGTCATTTATTGAAAAGAACAATTAAGTGAAACAGGCCGTCTATGAGCTGATCAAACATGGAAAACCATGGCTCCAAAAATGACAAAAATCTGCAAACCAGGAGAAAAAAGTTCTCAGTAGGACTCAGTAAGGAGTAGCTCCAGCGTTCTTGTTCATCACTTCAAAAATGGCTTTGGCCGTGCTTGATGCCAGTGTTTCCAGGAGGCTATTGGGAACACTGGTCCAAGCGGTGAAGATGGCTTCACCAAGAACTGATGGCCATTTTTATCAACTCCCCTTGCCATCCATCCCCAAATGTTCTCTATGGGATGTCAATCAGGGGAAGATGTGGGATGGTCCAAAAAAGGGATGTTCTTCAGTCCTTGGTCCAGCCAGCATTGAACTGCAGCATTGTCCTGTTGAAGAACCCTGCTGTTACCACACAGACAAGGGCCCTCGGTCATGAGGGATGCCCGCCGCAACATCCGCACGTCACCGGCCACCGTTTGACGCCCCCGCACCGCCTGAAGCTCCGGTGTTCCGCTGAATGAATGATGGACCCCGTCCGCTGTGCATGACAAGACAGAAACTAATTGCGACCCACTGAATGAAGCTAAGCTAACGTGCGAGGAAGCTGGAGTACTTGGGGAAAAGCCATGCACGCATTGGGGAACATGCAAGCTCCACACAGAGCTGCCCAAACAGAGATTCCAACCCTAGCTGAAACTCAACTCGGAACCCATGATGTCCAACTTCTTGTCTGTCCCTTTTCAGGTCCTGGAGGGGAAAAATTATACACGAGCACAAGTTTTATTTACGTCTTAAATGTCTTATTTTCTCGTAAGTCCATTATATTGGATGATAGTGTTATTTCAGGCAAAGAGAGCTCTACTAATGTTCAAAACTGTTTTTAGACCGTGGTGAACAGGTTTTCTATGCTCTGACTAGCTGAATATTCTATCTAGAAGGAATCCTACCTCTAAAAGGACGTATTAGAGTCATATCTGGAAACAATGAACCACCATTATGAGTAATGCATACTGTACATATGCTTATAACTGTACTATTGCATGAAGGTGGGCTAATGTTTGTGTTCTGTAATCAAGTTTTTCTACAGCAATGCTTCATCTTCCCATGTATTCTGTGCGTTTTCTCAGGCTGTGGAGTCTCAAATCCGAAGTTTTGGCCAGACCCCATGCCAGCTCCTCATCGAGCCGCACCCACCTCGAAGCTCAGCGATGCAAGTGGTGAGAAGGCACTCGTGCACACGTTTCTATCATTCGTGCACACAAGCACTCTGTTCCTGGCATGTTCTTATCTTTTTTACCATCTTAATGTCAACTCTTGTCTTTTGGTAATCTTTGCTGTCTGACAAAAAGTCTGTCTTTTCTATTCAGCAATACAGTCGTGTGTGTATGCTGCATGTGTAGCGGTTACACCTTAAACGATGCTCAGTAGGCAGGTAGGCAGGTAGGCAGGTAGGCGTGTCTTCATGACAATGACAACCAGTCAAGCGGGAAAATGGAAATATGAAAGACAAATCATGTTAAATAAATACTTGTACATAGTGTATTCTATATAATACTTTTGGGATATCTGCAGGACACCTGAAAACCTCAATATTGGTAATTTTTTGTATAACACCTTCAATAGAAGTCAGATAGCACGAAGTATTGATATATTTGACGCAACTCTAACCTGTGCACATTTTAAGAATATTTTGTCATTTTTCATACGGACTATACAATTTTCAAAGCTTTATTTCAGATATTCCTCTTTTTCTCATGCTTGATAGGGGAAATAGTATGCCTATCCATATTTTAACACATACCACTCATTGGATGATAAATACTCGACACAATCATGATATTTCCACAGTTATTTCTTTTTTTTTATTGCATTTTTATTCAGCAATACACCTGTAAGGGGCCGCACGGTGGTGCAGTGTTTAGCATGTAGGCCATACAGTAAGGAGATGGGGAAAATTTTGGTTCGATTCCCCACTTGGGCATCTCTGTGTAGAGTTTGCATGTTCTCCCGTGCATGCGTGGGTTTTCTCCGGGTACTCCGGTTTCCTCCCACATTCCAAAAACATGCTAGGTTAATTGGCCACTCCAAATTGTCCATAGGTATGAATGTGGGTAGGACCAAGGAATGCAAGTGTATATTAATTGGAAGTGATGTTTTTAAAAAAAATGTAACCAAATATATGGGCAATATCATAGTGAACAATGCACTTGGAATGTATGTCTGAATTAGGTTTTATTCTTATGACTTCATG
Source organism: Doryrhamphus excisus (assembly GCF_030265055.1). NCBI lineage: Eukaryota > Metazoa > Chordata > Actinopteri > Syngnathiformes > Syngnathidae > Doryrhamphus > Doryrhamphus excisus. The sequence goes on along the minus strand of NC_080466.1, from coordinate 13,513,268 downwards.
GTATCTTTGGTTGAATTGGAAATGTTTTTTTCCAAGATATTTCTTGATGTATTCTTTTTAGCACCCTGAGATGCACACTTGCACGTTGATGTTTGGAAGTCATGAAGCTGCTCGTGTGTATTTCTCTTTTCCAAAGTGAGCTGCAGCACATTAGCCTGCTGACTTGGACGCCGAGCAAAGGCCAGCGCACAGTGTGAAGTGGCCACTTTTAAGGGCTGCCTGTATGTGATGGAACCTAAGGCCCCTGGAGTCCTTATTAGTGTGGTGTCCCTGTGGTGCTGACAGCTGGACGCGGAGCACCACACACACATGCACACACACACACACACACACACACACACACACACACACACACTGGAGCTAATTCAAAGGAGATGTTTGTCTTTTAGTTCAACATTAATGTGAACCCTTCCTACATCCCCTCTTCTCTTCTAACATTCTCTCTCTCATCTCTGCCGTGTTACTGCTAATGTTACAATCACTGTGTCAACTTAGCTGTCTCGCACACTCACACACACACACACACACAGCGGCTTGACTGGATCTTTGATTGATGTTAAACACTGATCTGACTCCTTTTTACACGCTAAATGCTGCTCAGGTCAAACTCAAGATGCTTCCACAGACACGCCTCCACCTTGTAGCTCAGGGCTAATGTCATTGTTTCTGGAGCCACATCTTCAAAAGCTAAAGACTGAAGGCCAAGAGGCACTATGTCCAGTCAAAGATTTTCCAAATGACAGGAGTGCTTGGCTGTTTTTTGGTTTTTTTTTGGGAGGTGCTGTAAAAATGCGAGGCCAAGCAAGCTTCTTCTTAAGGATCTACTGCCAAAAAAGGAACTCCTGCAAATATTGTAGTCCAAGATCTCCTACATGACTGGGATACTATGCCCTTTTTCAGAGGAATCTGATGATTTTCTTCTGGGCCAACTTGTCATCTAATCTTTGTTCTCTTAGTGACATCATTGCTAACCCGCTCTCTTAACTTTCTGTCTTTTTCTTTTCTTCCTTCCGCCGCTTTCCATCCCGTTCATGTGGCACACGTCCATCCATGGCCATGTCTCTCCTTCAACAGTATCTTCTCCTGCAGACGCCGCTGATGTTCACGGAGCAGATGCAGCAGGACGTCATCATGGTGCTCAAGTTCCCATCCAACTCTCCTGTCACTCACGTGGCCGCCAACACGCAGCCGGGCCTGACGGCGGCCGCCGTCGTCACCGTCACAGCTAGCCGCGTCTTTGCCGTGAACAAGTGGCACGGCCTGTCAGGTGAGACATCATCGTAATGGAGAGAAAAGCGTTTTCGCAAATGTAGTTGTTAGCCAAGTTTTTCTTCAATATATATAATCACACATTTTTATTTCTGAGACAACCACTCACCATAAGCTGTACCATAAGCTGTACACTGTATGTACAGTATTACATATTTATTATTTCTCCTCTTCATGTGTATACAAAGCCAATGAAGCCCCACAAGCAGGGATTTATACTTGCTTGTGTTTATACTTTAAGTCCCAAAGTATTCAGGTCCGGTCTGGCGGCCATTGCTTTAGGGGACTTAGGGGACTGCGTCACTGGGTGCGGTTGAATCAAATGTGACAGTCTTAGCAGACACCAGAAACCTGTGATATTCCTGCCATATTGCTTGTGAAGGCTGACCAGTTGGAGTCATGTGACACGGTGGCCTGCCTGCTGCCACCCAGCTGCCTTTCTTTGTAAGATGAAAGAAAATGTGTATGAGGACATGTGGGGGCACCAATAGATGAACATCTTTTGATGGAGAGGCAGTCCAATGCTGTGGGGCTTGTCGACTGACATTGACGGCAATCTCAGTGGATTTCAAGATCACAGGCCCCAAACTGAATACTCGTCCCACAATGTGGTGTTTATCAGTACAAAGTCCCGACCCCAGTCAAAATGAAGTCGACCACTTGTACGACTCCTGCTTGAGGACTATAAGTGTGTGACTGTAATGTTTCTAATACAGCATCCTGCCCGGCAAGACCCCCAGAGTCATTCCGGTAATAATAATCCAATCTGTCTTTTCCCTCCTCCCCTGACAGGTCATCCCAGCTCAGCTGTGCAGGACCAACAGTACCAGCTTCCCGTGGAGATCGACCCCCTCATTGGTACGCCGTTAGCGCGCACGCTCTGACATCATGGAGGTCATACCTGCATGAAATGATCTTTCCTTTTACTCTAGCTCAGTGGTTCCCAAACTTTGTACAAATACGTACCCCTTTCGACATTTGACCTGAAGCCATGTACCCCCCACTCTCCATCACAGTGGCAAGTCGTGTGGGGATGAATTGGATCACCAATATAAAGGACATCTTGAAGAAGAAACACTTCATGCACAAAGTCATTCACTTGTTTCTTGATATGATGCTCACAGAGCAAGGAACAACTTGCCGCTGTTTCCTGTTTCCTGCGCTCCTCACACTGAGGCGTTCGGGCCCACTCTGAGTTTTGAGTATGAGGCGCCAATAGTTGTTTCATTTTTATTCACGTACCCCCATGGCAATTGACGTACTCCACTTTGGGAACCATTGCTCCAGCTTTGTGCATGAAAGAGTGTGTCCTGGACTGTAGAGCCGTGTCCTGACTCGTCATGATGTAGGCCCTGCTTCTGCACCATTTGCATGCAAATTGGAATGCAATGAGCTGTGAGCCTAGGCCCACTATTTCATCATCAACACCCCCACCTTTGTCCTCCATCCACCTCATTCGCTTCTCTGCATCCTCTTTGCTTTAAATCGAGAGCAGGGAGACGATGCTTGTCAGCAGGAATGAATATGAATGCGGTAATAATGCACGATTGAGAATGCGCTATGGACGGGCTGTCAGGACAAATATGGCCGCCTCTCTTCCTTTACGACTTGTTGTTGATGAGGAGGAGAGGCTGCACTTGTGATGTTTGTGATGCACTGGAGGAGACTTCCTCCTGTTTCTTGTCAAACACAAATGTTAAATAACGCATTGATTTACCTGAAACGCTCAGTTTGAAAAGGACTTATGTAGGAAGCACAAATCCAAGGAAATACAGCTGGAATAGGTACAGATTCTGGAAGATCGAGACAGTTTTCTGTGTGGGTTCTTGTGTGTAGCTGCTCTATAAGAGACCACAACTCAATTCAAAGGGTGGAAAAATGAGCATAATAGGTGCAAACTCCACAGCCATGTGTTGCTGGGCCCTGTTTCTGTTTTTTATTATTGTGTGTCTTCCTCTATCTCCCCTCAGCCAGCAACATAGGAAGTCACCGGCGGCAGATCTCGGACCTTCTGGACCAGAGCATTCAGATCAGCTCGCAGTGTTTCATGGTGACGGCCGACAATCGCTTCATCCTGCTCTGTGGCTTCTGGGATAAAAGCTTCAGGATCTATTCCACAGACACAGGTACCAAAAGCCTGTAACTATGACGCAACTATTGTATGTCACATCAACACAGATTTAAAATTCCTTATCCTGAACACAAACCTTGATTGTTTCCCCCATTAATCACCCCATTAAACACCCAAAAGTCAGCTGTGAAAACACGACAGATGCTACTTGTTACCTTTACTCTAGCGCCATCCTCAGGACACGCACACAGCAATATCGCCATGATGATCATGGAACCGCTAACTACCAAGCCTTTACATAATACAGTAAACCTCGGATATATCGGACTCGGATATATCGGAAATTCGCTCACAACGGACAGATAAAAAAGAACCGATTTTTCTGTAATGCATTTCCAATAAAAATTAATTGCATATATCGGAATTTTAAAACGGATTTCGCCTATTTCGGACAAAATCTCCAGTCCCGTTCCAATGCATTTCCATTAAATTTCCCTCGCATATATCGGATGGCCGCATCGTGGCGCTCCGATTCGCCGAATCGTGACAGGCCGCTATACGACGTCATTTGCAGCGTTGCCTGCGCGTCCAGGTACATTGGAAACATAGTCAAGGAAGTGCCTTTTTATAACGGATAAAATCCGATTTACGCATATACCGGATATAAATCCGATATATGCGTAAAACGGACATTTTCCGGTATACGCATATAACGGATTTCGCTTATATCGGACAAAACCAGTGGGAACAATTGAATCCGATATATCCGAGGTTTACTGTACAAGAAAGATAAGGATATTTGTCTGCCATCAGCACTCTTTGTCTCGTATCACATTTTACAAGGACATGTTTTCGAAAGCAGCAAAAACGCTCATTTTAACTGCACAAAACAGCACAAATGTAGCACAAGAAAAATGACACTTTGGTTCAATTCAGAACATGTCGGGGGGCTGGTTGACCGATGTAATAAACTGTAATAAGTCTAAAACAAAAGCAGCGCAAATGTTCATTTTAATTGCACAAAACGGCACAAACGTAGCACAAAAAATTTGACTATTTGATAGTTATATGATAAGATCATATCTGGCGAGGGAGCGGCAGTAGTGTGTGAATTCAACACAAAAGGTATTTGTGTAATAGTGAGAACATTTTTCTTGAAAAACAAATACTACTTGATTCTCTTACAATTCTAAAATGGTCAACATTATTGTGATATTTGCCAAAACAAGGGTAATTGTTCTATCTCATTGAAATTCATAGTATTAATTGTTCTTCTATTAATTCTTATATTAATACTTCTTCATCATACTGAGAGCTCTTTCTAGTATTTGGCTGACTTTGTTGGCTTCCAAGATATAGATAGGCGCACACACACACACACAGGCACACACACACACACAGAGAGACACACAGTAGGTCAGGGGTCCTAAATGAAACTGTCCACAGCTTCATATCATTTTTGCTCTTTTCTTTTTCTGCTGGCACTCACAAACCACTTGGCGAGGGTGTGTGCGTGCGTGCGTGCGTGTGCTTGCGTTCGTGTGAGGATGGCTCTATTGTTTTGCCACCACACGAGTGTACAAGTGGAGCGCAAACAACAGCTGCCACCATGAGTCCCTGAAGCCCCCGAGTCTGGGTTAAAAGGCGGTGGGGGTGTTCCTACTACAATTCCAAAAGAACTGATTGGTACTCAAACGTGGCAGCAAACATGTAGCAATTTACTGTGGGTTTGGGAGCGTGGGAGAGAAAGTGATTTGACAAACTTACATTCTGGTTCATTTAACTGTAGCCTTGTAAATTCTGATTTATTTGTGGAATATTTTTTATAGTATTCATTTCACAAAATATTAAAATAAATGTCAATATTCTTAAAATAATTTTGAAGTTTTTTAAGGAAAAGACATGGCTTCTATATAGCTTGTATATTTTCAAGGAGAAATCAAAATATCACTTTATTCTCTTGATCTATTTTTCTGTTGAATAATATGTCTTATCATAATACTAATACTAATAATAAGACTTGATTCCTGTGGCATTCTGAAGTTGTTTTTTATTTAAAAGAACCCCTATTTGCATAATCACCATTTTTTTTCTTGTACTTTTTGAATACTTTTGAAAACACCAATTTATTGTAATGTAATTATTTTCTTGTGACTTCATTGTGGTAATACTTTGAAAACATGTACCGTATTTTCCGCACTATACGGCGCACCGTGTTATAAGGCGCACCTTCAATGAATGATATATTTTAAAACTTTTTCCATACATAAGGCGCACCGCATTATAAGGCGCTACAGTAGAGGCTGTAGTTACGTTATGCAACCATTAGATGGTGCCGCGCGAAAGGGAATGTCAACAAAACAGTCAGATAGGTCAGTCAAACTTTATTAATAGATAACAAACAAGCTTTCCACAGCTCCATTCACTCCCAAAATGAATAAACAGCTGTTTTATTATTTTCTCGGCGCAGCTCATCCTCATGCTTCCTCCACTTCCGCACCATCGATTCATTAATGTTAAACTCTCTTGCTGCTGCTCTATTTCCGTGTTCTACTGCGTGACTGATCGCCTTGAGTTTAAACTCTGCGTTGTAAGCGTGTCTCTTAATAGGAGCCATTTCAGGGTCTTTATACGAACGCACAAATGAAAGTGAATCGTTGTTTAATATTTCCCAGTATGCACAGCGCACTTCTTCTTCTACGGGAAAAATGGAGTCGGTGGCTGCTTACCGTAAGTTGCGAGACCTGTCGCGGCTCAATATTGAGCCATATATAAGGCGCACTGGATTATAAGGCGCATAGTCAGCTTTTTAAAAACAAATCAGATTTTAGGTGCGCCTTATAGTGCGGAAAATACGGTACACATTTTTTTACATTTGCAATATAGTGACTATGGTTTCTTTCTCCAGTGTGTTTTTATGTATTTAAATTCCTATACTACAACTTCGTTTTTTAAAATATGACTTTACAAAATGAATACTGTGACTTCAAACACATACGTAACTCTTATGGAAAATATAACATTTGTAGAATAATAAGAGCCTTACTAAGCACTTGTTGCTGGGCAGAATATGTGCACGCAGTCATCCTGTCGCTGTGTTTATCAAGATGTCAAACATTTTTTACAACTTTGATTTCTCCCCCCTTTCACTCCTTTCTTCCTCCTGTCTTTGCTATTAGTTTTTTATTTATTTTTTTTAAATAAAGTCAGCCATCTTTAATCACCCTTCTTGCACACACACGGCTCAATTATGCCGCCATTCTATTTTTATGTTTTTGACACAAATGTCAAGCGTTGCAAAGCACGCAGTGTTTGACTGCAGAGGTCACACTCTGGGCAGCATAATGAGGATTAAGACAGGAAGACGGCGGAGCTGTGGTTGGAAAATCTGACAGCAATTAGCCTCTTTATACACACACACACACACACACACACACACACACACGTAGAAGCGGAATAAATATTTATTCTTGTATGTGAAAGACTAAAAGTCTGTTCAGCTGCGTTGATGTTGTTGAGCAAGCAGACAGATGATGACGTCTCAATCAGATGTCACTCTTATTACGCTCAAGTGCCACAACATTAGGTAGACCATCAAAACCGAAATACCACATAGAAAGATAACAGAGCTCACTTTTGATTGACAGTAACAATACTGTATGTTTATTCTTGTGCTTGTGCTTTACTATCACCTTACCAAAACATTTTAAAAATTGCAATTTTTCATCGTCCTAGGGCCGGTTTTACCATTTTTACAGATGTTGCATTGACCAGTCATTAATGCTTACGTGGAATGAGTCTGGAAAATGCTTGTTAATAGCATAACATAAATGAGTTTCTTTTGTGTTTTCTGTCAGGCAAACTGACTCAGATTGTCTTCGGGCATCGCAACGTGGTGACATGTCTGGCTCGCTCTGAGCCACACATCGGAGGTGACTGCTACGTCCTGTCAGGCTCCAGAGATGCCACCCTGCTGCTGTGGTACTGGAATGGCAAGCTCAACAGCATTGGAGACAGCCCGGGAAGTAAGTACCGACACACACACACACACACACACACACTACAGAGTTATTATCGTGTACTTGTTGTAAAACTAGCAGGCTACGTGAAGGAATCTTTCAATAAAATCCGCAGCATTAAATAATGCAGTTGGAGTATTACCCTACCCAAAAAGCTGTCATTTAACAATCAGCAGAAGCAGTGACATTACGAGACTAATAGACACGGCAACAGAAAAAGAGATTTTTACAGGACTTTGCATCACTTTAGAGCCGAGCTTGTTTTGACACTTCAACTTGACCTCTCCATTTTGCCAACGTGTGTGTGTGTGTGTGTCTGTCCGTCTGGGGGTGAAAGTGAAGGCCACTTAACGACGTTAAAAACATTGTTTTGGGGGGTGGGGGGGTGCGGTGTTCATTGGCCAGTTCTCCGCCATACGAGCAGAGAGGTCGTGGGGTCACTCTGGTCGATAAAAGTGAAAAATGTGACGTGGGGTTGGGGGGTGTCCATCATAACATATGGTATTAGCCACCATCAAAGCACAGAACACACACACACACACACACACACACACACACGGATCAGTCCTCCACGCTTCTCATTTGCTGCAAGAACATGTCAACTAATAGATGATATAGATCATGCCTTACTAATACAATGTAATATATCACTCATGTTGTCTTTTACCAACGTTACCACAAATAGCATCTTATATTTCCAGTACTAAACTTTTTCATTAGATAATTAAATAGTAATTATGAGTAGTTGAATGTTATAAATGATTGATACTTGGCACGGTAATTGTAATAGAATCACAATAAGGCAGTATTCATTCATTTGAAATCTGTACTGTATCTATATGTATATGTATATAGATATATATACATATAGATGTATAGAGAATACTTTTTAAATGATCATTTCTGACTTTGGGCTAATGATTGCCACATTTTAGCATCATACAATTCTTAAATTGCATTGGGGGCTTTGTTTTAAATCATTGTCATTGTAATAAAATGTTAGACAATAAACAACCCATATTTTGTTTGTTTCAGGCCCAAAAAAAAATTGTATTTGATGTTATTGCATCAAATACTCTGGATGTCCGATATTGGCATAACTGATATGCCCATACTGTCCAACTCTCAATTTCAATTATCCAATAGCGATATGTGTAACATGATGTACATTTCCCCACTGAAGGACAAATAAAGATATATCTAATCTAATGACATATCTCCCTTGGTGGAATGAACACATAGTATGTGTAGTGAAGCTAATGGATGGAGCATCAGCAATTAGCTTGTCAAGGTGGCTAATTGTACAACATCTAAGAAGTACTTGACAGTAGGCTTGGTCTGTGACATTTCTTTTAAAAGTCAACAGAGTAGCCATTTCATGTGTTTTGACCATCAAAAAGCCCAGGGAAGAAAATCAAGTTTCATCCTTTTCACGTCGGCCTATCTGTGGCGGAGACAGAAATGTTTCATTGGGGTGGCCGAGGTGAGAAAAAAAAAATCCCTTATTTGTTCATTTTATTGCCAAGTACAACTAAAGGTAGATTTTTACAAATATCAGGATGACAACAAAAATATGTTGTAAGAGTGTAACCTTGCTTTTCTTGATAATAACAAATCATTTGGGTTCTTCCATCAATAATGGCATTGTACTGCAAAAATATTGTTTATATTTTATATTTATATTTTGCTTTAATTTGTCTTTCAAAAAGCTGAAGCACTTATTTTCCACCACCATTATTCTCGACCATCACATACTCTTCATGAGGTCGCATACACTCGCACACACTCCTCAGTGGATGAAAGCCGGACACAAAAAGATTTGTCAGGCAAGACTGTCCTCTGCTGGTCATAGCCAGAAATGGCAGCACAAATACACCAGCAAGATGCCAAATAAAAAATGATATTGCCCAACATGAATCCTTCTACGTGTGTGTCTTCCAGCAGAGTTCATCACACCTCGAGCCATCCTGACGGGTCACGACTGCGAGGTGACGTGCGCCAACGTGTGCGCTGAGTTAGGCCTGGTCATCAGTGGCTGCAAAGGTGAGACATTCTTCTTTAAAAGAATAATAGCCAGAGTGTTAAATATTTATTTTGATATATTCTAGACCAGGGATCAGCAACCCATGACTCCAAAGCCGGATGTGGATATTAGCCTCTTTGTTTTGGCTCCCTTTGCAATGCTTCAATCTTTTTTTAACACCCGAGTGGGGAAAATGCACGTCTTTGTAATGAGTTGTGTGAGACCATGAACGCATCCTGGCTGAGTTCTGACTGGTGATCGAATGAGCACGAGGAAGGCAGGGGAAGTCAGTGTTAGGCTGCCTGCGTTGGTTAAGATGTGGATATGTCAGTGATCATCCCTGCAGAAGCCGTACATAGTAGGCTTCGAGTTTTAACTACATGTGAGGATTATAATACACTATGTGAGGATAACCTAACAGTATATCAAAAATGTGGTTCTTTTTGGACTAAATCGGTCCCAAGGGTGTTTTATTTATTTTATTTGTATTTATTCTATACACCTTGCAAAAGAAAAACAATCAAATAAAAAAGAAGCCTGTTCAAGTTTTTGCACAAATAGCGTTTTTTAAAGAGAATTGTGTAGTGAAGCCTGCTTTTTTCCCCAAAGATGTCGGTCATGAAGTGATGTGGTACACATGGTGGGCTCATAGATAGAGGTGGTATCACTGAGACGCAACTTGAAAAGCGAGTGTTTGAGTGGAGAGCAAATAAGGGTGCTGATAAGCACACCAGGGGCAAATATTACTCTTAGTGTCTACTTTGCACTCTTGTGTTACTTTCAGAGGGTCTGTGCCTGATCCACACCATGAACGGGGACCTGCTGCGCACCCTGGAGGGCCCCGAGTCCTGCACACGGCCCCGCCTCATCCAGGCATCCACGGAAGGACACTGTGTGGTCTACTATGAGAAGGGACATTTTGCTGTCTTCAGCATCAACGGCAAGCTGCTGCGCCACATGCAGGTGGAGGACAGCATCAAGGTGAGGCATAAGGGAGGCCCGGGGTGCTGGGTAGGAAGTCACTTGATTAAAGGCTTTGCATTTGCTTGCCTTGGGGGCGGTCAACTTCACATCTTTTTACACAGGACAGGAAACCTTTAATTCACACTGCTTGTTAACTGGCATTGAGCATGCAGCTCTGTGCCATAAAACATTCCAGGGTTGTCCTCAGACAGCTACGCCCCGACCCTTTGTTTGAGCTCTGGCCTGGGAAATGTAAGCTGGTTTTGACTGAACACTGTGTGCCTGCTACCAATTAAGGAACTGCCGGCTGTTAACCTGCTTGCTGCTACGACACACAACTACTAACATGTCAGCCATGACACATGACCATAGGCAATCAAACAAAAGAAAAAGTGAAAATAAAATACCTTTCTTCCAGGGCTCACATTGTTGACATCCTAAGACCACTGTTAGCTGTTTTATACGCTATTTTAAAATTGTACCCTATGGACTCTATTTTCGTAGACCAGGCGCACCTGCCCGGCGCCGCGCCTATGCCGCACCAACAGGGTGTGGCCAGTGCAGTTTGCAGTTTTTCTAATCGGCGCAGTGTGGCGCACCCATGCTTCCATCCCTGTGGCAAGTGGCATAGAGGAAGGAGAGAAGGTGTGACAGGGTTTAACACAGTTTAATCTTAAGTAATCAAATGATGCCTTTTGTTGCCTTTAATTGCGCTGGACCCACTGGACCGGGCATTAGAGGCCATAATGCGTGGCACCATGTAGATCACCTCGGTTCCTGACAGTCACATGAAACAGGCATCGTGCTTGTGATTCACCTGCATTCATGCTCTGCCGTCGCTATTCTCGGGACCTCCCCCACATCCTCGCATGTACTCCATCTTTTCAGATCATGTTAAGAATAAAGATTGTGACCGGCTCTACACTAGGGCAAGTGGACGCAAGGGGTGCTTGTTCTCTTGTCTCCCCAAATAAAAGTTTTAGAAGTGAAAACTGACACACATGACAGACAGTGCTGACTCATGACAGACTAACTCATGTCTCATCTCTGTGGCCGGGTTGCGTTTGCTCTCCTCACTAAATATCCAATCACTGTGGACACCTTCCCTGGCGCTCTGTCACGCCCATCTCGGCGCAGCCCAGTCTACCAAATTGACTGCGCTGGACCAAATTACACTCACACTCCAACATCCTGCACCACGAAATTAGAGCCCGAAGATCATGATCATAAGGTAGACTGACGTGAAGGAGGAAACAAATCAAATAAATTAACTGACTTTGGTGCTATAGCTGGACTCGGCAGGAACATTTGTTTCATCAATTAGTAATTTCCTTCCTATATACATATATAAATTGTGTTTTTTACCTTTCACACTTATTTATTTTACTCGCATAGAGTAATACAGCATAGAGCATGAATCCTTACATTTATTAATGCAATAAATGGCCAATTTAGCCCAGTATGGCTAACTTTTGTCTGCACACACTGCTACACTTGGCTACACTTAAACAAACTCTAATGCCCTTGTTTGTCATTAAGAAAGATGTAGTCACCCGTGCATTTCCAATTGCATTATTAATGTAAGCTATTAATGTAAGCTATTAGTCAAGATGTGGCATACAGTGCTGTTATTTTGAAGGCCAGAAGTGTGTTGAGAATGCCTCTTGACTGTGAAATGAGCTTGGTCGCCTGTTAGTGAGGAGCTGCCGTCATGAATTTGTGCTATGCTGGGGTCCTTCTCCTCATGAGAGCATTTCATTCACATTATGTCAATTTCTGCCAGATTTGTCGTTCAACTGTAGATTCCTATTATTCCTGTTATTGGCAATTCCACCTGTAATGTGGAAATGATAACTAAAGATGGAATAAGCAGGGCCTCTGTTGGTTGCATCCCAGTAGTGCACTTGGTTTTGACTCCTTCAGGGCGCTGTTAACCGGCAACCTTGTCAGACAGCGTTAAGATTCCGGCATTTCTAGCCGTGGTTGTGACAGTCATCTCTCCTTCCTTACCTAGCCCCGTGGCTCCACCTCTTTGTTTTTTTACTGCACGGGTGAACATTCCAGAATCAATCTTGTGGGGGGCCCCTCCCCTAGTGGGGGTTCAGGAGAGAGTGAGTTTGTCCGGTCCTTGCCGCGAGCGCATGGAAGATGATTTGGGGACGAGCAGATGGAAAGATGGACTGAATGCCCAGCAGAGACCAGGTCTTAGGTCGCCATTGTGATGGGACAGCAGAGTCATGTGACTGATGGAAGGAAGCACTGCTAAGCTTCCACGTAAGGGAGGGAGGGGCGTTAACAGCACCATAAATCCAACTTTTTCAACCTGGAATTCAACTGAAACGTGGGCGTTTCATGTAAGGGAAAATACGTTTCCTCTGGAGTCATTTTGAAGTCATAAGAGCCCACAAGGCCATCTTGGCTTCCTGCCAAGCAACCGAGACGTCCGCCATCCAAGGACAGATTTATAGTCGCGCCCCTGCGGCCTCCTACCTGGGCCAGTCATGGACTCCATTGCTTCATTGGTAAATCCATTCCAAATAATAAGTGGGGGGATGAAGCAACATCCACTCCAGTGACCTCAGTAAGCCAAAATGGAGCCAAAGAAAGCTGAAGTTTCATGAAGTTCAGAAACCCTCTTGAATTCAACAAAGAAGTCATGGCATAACAGGAAGAGGACATACTGTATTGTGTCTTTGCCAACAATCTAAGATATGTTCATTCATCATTGATTTGCATTTATAGAGAAACCTGTTGTTTTTCGGGGCGTGGGGGGGGTCATGTGCTGGATTGATTTATGTTTACAGCCGTGTGGGAGGTAATCGAGCTAGCTTTTTTCATTGTATTTTTTCTTCCATCTGATATCTGATCCACCCTGACCTCTTTAATTTGTGTTGTAGCTTGGAGACTAGTAAAAGTGGGATTTTTGCAAACTATAAAAACATGTTTTGTGTTAACATTTTTGAGAGTCACTCGCTGTTGACAAGATAGATGGGCGACAGAACTGACTGCTTCCACAGAGACGCATCATCATTGCACGACGACGATGCCCACACATGACGTCCACATACAAACAGAGCGAGTGGACATTCTAACACTCAGTCATGACCGGGTGGCGGCAGAACTCTTCGTTTCAGAAATTCGGCACAAAAAGAAGCCTGTGCTGATTAAAGGATAGTTCAGGTTTCATTTCTCGTCATTGAATGGTGTTTTGATTCGACACACATGTTGGCTTTTTTTTCTGCCGAGTCTTGTCGAGGCCACCTGCAAGACATAAAAGCGTCTCGTCATGCGGCTGAGTGATTTGTGATCCACAGACGAGTAAAATGTCAGCCTCGCAGCAGGAAGACATGTTTGTAGCAAGCGGGGAAGACTGACAAGACAGCCAGCTGTATATGATCGTGTTTTTTAGCAACATGCTTGTCCCTTGCAGGCGATGCTGCTGAGCCGTGATGGCCAGTATCTGTTGACGGGCGGCGACGGAGGTGTCATCTCGGTGCTGCAGGTGCACGACCTCCGGCGGATGTTCACATATCCTGGCTGCGATGCCGGTATACGCTCCATGGCCATGTCACATGACCAAAGGTAAGCACATGATAGCTAGGTTTAAGGTTTTAGAAAAAAAAATAGCGGCTTATACACCGGAAATTACGGCAACTTATGTTTTATTTTTTTTATTACTACTTTTCGCTGTGGGCCAATAAAAGACAGCTCTGGGCAGCACTTTTGACACCCCTGAGCGAGAAGGAACGCTGGCAACCTATGAGATGCATACCTCTTTAAAATCAATCATGTTCATGTTCTTGCTGTGACATATGACAAGAACAGTGAGGCTGAAACACATTATGGACAAGTGTTGACCTGTGATGTTTGTGCCTTTTTGGGTCATATATCCCTTCATATCCATATGTTCTTGTTGTGTTTTAGAACAGTGTGTGTGTGTGTGTGTGTGTGTGTGTGACATTGGGATGAAAAATTAATTGTGTACCTGTGTGGCTGGACACAGGTGCATCATCACAGGCATGGCGTCGGGCAGCATTGTGCTCTTCTACAACGACTTCAACAGGTGGCACCACGAGTACCAGACCAGGTACTGAGCCAGGAACAGGGACAGGTTCTGATGGTCGACGGGGCAAACTGTGGCTCAGCAATGTTGAACTTCCTCCTGGCACCGCTTTGGAATCCACACCGACCAACGTACACACAGAAGAAGTTATTTTTTGAAGGGCAGAAGAAAAGCCACAGATCTTTTCTATAAGACCATGAAGAAAGCTTTCTATCTTTTGGGGCTATTTGTGCTTTAAAATTCTATTTTTAGCTGTAAGAGTCTATTTTCTTCTCCACTTGATGATCCAAATGTTTGTCTAGAAGGCTGAATGTTTGATCGGCGTTTCATAATATAGTCATGTGGCTAGAAAGGCTTAATATGTTTTCAAAAAAAAAATTTAAAAACTTTGTTCCTTATCTTCTTCTAAGTTCCTGCACCACCTACACTTAGCTTTCTTTTTTTTCTTTTGTTGGGAACAGTCTAAAATGCGTCCTCTCCTTCAGCAGCTGCTGACAACCGAGATCAGGAAGGACTTCCGGAAGTTGTATGTCACATGATCACACTTTCTTCTCTAATTGGGGAAAAAGTTCCTTTGACCTTTTATGAAGTTAGCGTCTGCAGCCAACAGATAAATGGACAATGTTTGCTTTTTTCCAGATTAAATGGAATTTTCTAATGTGATGTGACTGTTGACTTGCTATTTCACAAGTATGAAACTCATAATACATAGGCACATTTATGATACACATGACAATTGTCAGTAAAAATGAAATCATGAATTATTGCAATCACTGTAATTAAAACAGTACCATGTACAGGTATCGCTGTGGGGAGATCCAGAGTTAGAGGGTAGGTATCTCAAGAACGGTAAGTCCTATCAATATGAAACCAAGCTCTACCCCGGAGAAGGGTTAGGGTTAGGGCAGGGGTCGGCAACTCGGTCTACTCTCAGCAGTCTCCAGCAGAGTAAGACAAAGTACCTATTAGCCATGATTTCACCGTTAAGAAAACACAGTATATGATTGCTCAGCACAATGGTCTCAGTCACGGTGTCATGAAAAAAACCCATCAAATATCAACACAATAGATAGATTTAAAACGGACTAGGCTAGTTGTGTGGAAGAATAACTAACTTAAAACAAGCAATTTAACAGCTACTTATTTAATAGACAATACCCCAAAGCACGCTGGGCTTCTGACAAAGTGTGTCCGACAATGAGTGCTCCTCCTCAGGCAGGGGAGGTGGACGCAGTGGCCTCGCGTTCCGGTACTCCTGATCTTCTTGGCACCGGCAGTGCTTCTGACAAAGTGGGTCTAACAATGAGTGCTCCTCCGTCCTCGGGCAGGCGAGGTTGGAGGAGCACCAGTGGTGCCTACTCTTTAAGTCTCCAGCCAGAAGTTCAGTATCTCCTAAACACGTTTCAATTAGCTCTCCAAAGACTTAATTAATTATTAATTTATAATCAACTCCTATACCCACTGTATTAGAAAGTGTTGTTTGTGGTAGTCAGTCAGTAGTTTGGGAGTGTGACCAATCACAGTTGAGTGGGTGTGCCTGGAGGCGAGCCGTGGCAGGAATAAATTAAAACAGACCGTTTTGGCAGGAAACACAAATTCAAGGAAATACAGCTGGAATAGGTGCAGATTCTGGAAGATCTAGAAAGTGTTCTGTACTGGTTATAGGAGTCCACAACTCAATACAAAGGGTCAAAAAATGAGCCGAATAGGTCCCCTTTAACACACACACACACCTTGTCTGTGGTCAGTCATCATGTACACACTGCCAACTGTCAAAGAAAGCGGCAGAATGCAATGGCGATCATCTCTGTGCTCACATCTGGAGATGACAGGAAGGGTTAGTGTGTCTTTTATGCTCTGTAAAGCTGTTTTGTAGTCGTGGAAATATATAGATGAGCTTTTTACTTGCTGATGTTTGTGTTGTCAGGTGTCACGTCTAAACGGGAAGACAAATGCACAAAACTTTTGCAGCTCAATTTACAGTACAAGGCAATCAGACTTGTTAGTCAGGTGTAATATCATACAAAAACCAAGAATAAAAATCCATCCATCTTATCTTCACTAGGGTTGTATGCTGGAGCTTTTCCCAGCTGATTTCAAGAGAGAGGCGAGCAGTGTTGGGCACGTTACTTTTAAAAAGTAATTAGTTATAGTTACTTCTCAAAAAAAGAAGAAAAAAAGAAAAAAAAAGTTACTGACTTACTCTGCTATACAAAAGTAACTACAGTGGTATGAAAAAGTATCTGATCCTTTTGGATGGTTCAGATAAAAAAGCAACCTTTTAAAATCACCATCAAATGTGATCTGATTTTTGTCAAAATCACACAGATGAAAAAACAGGGTCGAGTAACGGGGTTATGCTGACAGTAAAAGTAATTAGTTTGATTACCCGCTACTGAAGTAATGCCGTTATTCCCATCACTGGAGGCAAAGTATAACCTCTCTGTGTTTATGTGGGTTTACTGTGGGTAAACAGTTAACAGACTATGATCAAGATCAGTGGTAAGCAAATGAGAGAGCTGCTCAAACACTGTCATGACTTCACAAACGGTACGAATGAAACCATAGATTGTAGTATATTTGTATTTCCACCTTTCACTTGGATTAGGACAGCTCCACTCTCCAGCCAGGCACTGCATCGGTAATACCCTAACTGTTGGAGGTGGAGCTTGGCCAGGATAAGAGTACGTCTGCAGTCCGTCAAGGCATAATGATGGGAATCAGTTCGCATCTCAGAGGGAAGAGGAGAGTCGTTCAAAAGCCAAGAGACTAAAGGAAAAGACCCTTGACTGACATGACACGTCAGTCTGGCTGCAGCGAGTAAGGAACCAGCTGTGTAGAAATATTCAAATTCCACGTGAATATCGCCTCCGACTGGCACTGGACATGATATGGAGGACACAAGTCAGTAAGACAATGTCAGGACATTTCCCTCACGTGAGTGCCTCGTACCTACTTCCAGTGTCAAAGGCTCACTCTTCAACTCCTGCACCTCATTTTTCACCCAGCATAGAGTATCGCCCACATCCAGCCGAGGCACCACTGCCACACTGAACCAGGCACTGAGAGACTCGCGTACTAGTAGAGAAGCCACAACCTTATCGTCCACCGTGAGGGACAAGTTGATCGGAGGGGTTCCTCTTGACGACCAGCAGGTCACGTTACCACGGTAACTCCCTCCATCTTTGAATACGGAGAGAGAGATCTTTGGTTTTGAAAGATAGACTAAAGCAGTGTGTTTCAACCTTTTTTGAGCCACGGCACGTTTTTTACATTGGAAAAATCTTGTGGCACACCACTAACCAAAAATGTTACAAAATGTCACCATGACCTCACACATGCATCAATAAGTCTATCAGAGGAACAAGGTAGGTGTTGCCACACGGACCAATATTACATTGCTCTGCCAGTTTTTACACCACAGACACTCGACAGTAGCCATGTTTTTACATGACGAGTTTTTCTCTTTCCGAATGACCTTTCGGGAAACAATGGTATCCATAGAAAGGAATATTCCAATCTCTTGTCTACATGCGCTGTGAAAATCAACCAGAATCAATAGGTATCAATAGGAGTCAATAGGGCATGCGCAGTAAAACGTAAACATCAACATCACGTGATACCGTCTTCCCCAAGTTTTTCTTTCACTTGTTGGAATAACTCTGTATTTACAGTTTTTCGACTGTCCAGTCTTGAAATTTAGTTTGAATCAAAAACAAACTTTGCTTAGTCCAGTGCCGATTGCTCGCCTCCATTTTTAAAACTGAAGAAGGTCTGGATCTGCGTGTTACGTCATATCTGAGCATTCGCTGAAAGAACGCACCCGGGATGAATTTAAACAGTAAAAGAACAAATTCAATCTTGCTAATATTTTATAATTAAACTCAGGACATGTTTTATATAGATATATATTTTCTTTTTTAATAAAACTGGACTTGTGAATAAAGTATAGAAGGGTTTAGATTCTGTTTCACAGATGGCGCTAATGCACACGAAAGCTGCTTGCCAACCACCAATAAACAACAGAAGAAGAAAAACACCATGAAGAAGAACGCACCCTGACAACTTTCCGTTTGAGCGGGTACAAGATACCTCAATCGGATTGGGGAAAGGAATATTCCATCCCTGTTCAATTCTTTCCGTTTGAGCAAATAAACCAAATGCAATTGGAATATTTGGGTCCATGTATACTATTGACATAATGGCTATTGACATAATATTTGCAAATGATGATTAATAAATGTTAATTATAAAAAGTGATATTGGATAATTCCTCACGGCACACCTGGCGGTTTCTCAAGGTACACTAGTGTGCCGCGGCACAGTGGTTGAAAATCACTGGACTAAAGTGTAAAGTAAGAGAGGAGAACCTTGATGACCTTCTTTTAGGTTGCAACTCACTAACTACACTTAGTCTGATGTCGTTGCTCACTCCTGTGCTCCCTTCAGTGTCGGCCTCACAGTAGTACATCCCCTCTGATGTCACGGTAACCTGCAGGGAGAACGATGCTGGCTTGCCCCTTAGAGATGTGTGGAAGTGTCAATCAGGAGACCATCCCTCATCAGCTTGTATGTGACAGGTTGAAGGGAATCAGGCGCCGCAAACTGAAGCACCTCTTGGCAGCCAAGAGGTCTCTAACCCTAACCCTAACCCTATAACCAGCATCTCCTTCAATTTGACACGTAGGACGTTAAGATGACACTGAAGAAGCACAAACTCTAACAGAGCCCATAAAACCAGTGGATATTATCTCCTGACATCTCTAGACATGCAAACTGCTACCCTACATTTTCAGTCTGTTACCTCAACGACTAATCTGCCACTTCAATAAATCATGCTGTTCAGTAGTGTCCAAAAGTAGTCCAAAATCCACAAGCAAATTAATTAATTTATTTATTTTTTTGCCTAAATGAAACATTTCCAAACATAAACATGATACTCGGAAGACAACAGATGTTGTGATCATATGTAGTATTCTACACTCGTCACTAAGTGTCAGTAATGTTACACTGATGAGACAATAGCGACCGCAGGAAGTAGTGGTCAGAACAGGAAGTTGAAAAAAAAAGAACAGCAACCAGGAAGTCTCCCAACGTTAACATACAGGTCTATGGCTTATATGGGCTATTTTCTCTTATGCTTACTGTATTGAGTAATACCAGTGTAAAGGTGTTAAAAATAACCACGTTATTACATGTCTAGAGGGCTCTAATCATGTTAGTGTATTTAGAAGGTTGTAAACATTTTTTTACATATTTTATCTACTCCGGGGGTTCCCAAACTTTACCAACTCAGGGCCCACTTGAAAATCTAATAAATGTCTGCGGCCCACCTTTGTCCTATAAACAGTACATAGGAGAAATGTGTGTTCTGAGGACTTAATAATAATAATAATCATGTATAATATTATATTATAGTTATATACTAATATATTATTATTACTATTATTATTATCATTTATTATTATTAATATTATAAGGATTCAGGAGGAATCAAGAGGGAGCAGGGGGCTAAATGAAGCCCAAACTTTTAATCTGTGGTGTACACACAAGACGGAATTAATTCTCATACTTTTCAAACTGCATTCAGGACTGGCATGATGACCAGAGAGCTACGTTCCAACTGTATAAGGTTCCTAAAATATTGTGACAGGTCAACAACACTCAATAGGTTATTACTTAGGCCTATAAATATATTATTTAAGTGGTGCAATAAATATTTTACAATAAAAATAATACAAAAATAATATTAACAGCATTAATATAATGCAAAAATGAATCATATTTTAATGACCTCTCATGGCCCACCTGCAGTACCACCACGGCCCACCAGAGGACCGCGGCCCACACTTTAGGACTCACTGATCTACTATATTGGGTAAAATGAGTGTAAAGGTGACTATGAGCGTTATTACATGTCTAGAGGGCTCTAATCATATTTGTGTCTTATTTTCTCATATGTCTACTAAATTAGGTATGTCTAGAGGGCTCTAATCATGTTAACAAAAACATATTTAGAAGGTGGTGAACAGGTTTTTTTAATGACGTTTCTCTTATGTCTACTATATTGGGTAAATGAGTGTAAAGGGGACTATAGGGTTGTTATTACATGTCTAGAGTTCTCTAGTCATGCTAAAAAGTGTATTTAGAAAATGGTGAAAAACAGGGCTTTGCTATTTTCTTTTATATACGCTAGTTATGAAACTATCTCAAATATAAATAAAGAATTGTAATTTTTCAAAAATGTCCAGGTCTGGAGCCAATTAATGTTATGGTAAATTTACAACTCTATTCTTATAACATTATGACTTCATTCTTGTAAATTTATGATTTATGAAATGTACTACTTTTTTGTCTCGTAAGTTTAGGACCTTATTCTCATGAATTTATATATGATTCTTGATGCAAAACAAACAATGATTTGTGATACATTGTTATAGTACCATCCTCCTGCCCTTTTCCGCTGCATGCTTGTTTCCACCTTCTCGCTGGCTGCACATTCTAACATTCAAATTTAAAAGGAAAAAAATTGAAACAGCAAAAACTGAAAAATCAGCAGTCATTTTCCAAGGCTATCGTCAAAAGGTTGGGAACGGATCAGAATAATGTTACTATAATAATGGTAATGTTGCAAGAATAACTATTGTTATCTAAATAATTGTGATACTGCAAGGAAAAATTACATTGTGATCATACAAGTTAGCCTTTAGCATTGCTTGTATTGCACAACACAAGAAACGCTTTGGGTGTAACCACTCTGAGTGTGGTGTAAATCCATAGGTAACTTTTGGCAGTCATGTGTCATGCTGAAAAATATTCGTCATCAGTATGGACTGGAGTGAATATTATCTTTAAACGGCTAAGTCTTTTTTAAATGAATGAAAAATTGTTCGCTGTTTGTTGCAATTTGAAGAGGTTTTGAAACGGGAGAAACTTTATACCCCTTCAACGACAATGGTTCCACCCATGCTGTGTAATGGCGTGTGATCACTGTTTTGATTGACAGATTTAGCAGAGACCAAAGACATAGGATTACCGAGACTGTTTTACCGGTAAGAGAGTGTCGTACGCCATGGAGCACAAAGTCCGCCACGTTGGTAAGCCCAAGAGCTGGGCGGGGCCAGTCGCACAACACTGTGCAATGTATTCACTCGCGCTGAGTGTAAAATAAAGTGTTTACACTTTAATGAAATTAATGATTGTTATGTACTAAGCAGAGTCCATATATGTACGTACAGTATATAAATGTGTAAATATCCATTATACTGCATAAATATTACATACTTGTAGATGTCAATTTAAAAAAATGACACAGCTGGTCTTTTGGACCGTCTATTAGCGCAATTAATGACTGAACAGTGTGCCAAGGGCATGTTCACGATGCAATGTTTCTGGCTTTTGCTTCCTATAATGGCGGCCAAGCCCGCGCATGGTGTGCTACGGAAGTGGCTACTGAGTCTCCAATCTCATCTCTCAAGAGTCAAGCGAGCCTGTGATTGTGGAGCGTCTTTGCTGTCGAGGCGTTTTGGAAGCCGACTGGTGAGTGAATCATTTGGAATCCCTTTAACTAGATGCTCCGCATTATTCTTCCATTATCCGTCATTCATGCTACCACACTTAACATCCGTCATCACACCGAACGTTCCAAACTTTTGCTCACCTCATTCAAGCCCCACTGCATATAACAAATACGGTAACTAACGAAGCTCACGACAGCTGACAGCAACAACAAAGCTGCAAGTGAAGCCAACATGGGTGCGTGTTTGTTTTTCTTCTGTTGTTTGTTTTTCGTCACTCGTTCAGAACTTTGAACGGTGAAGAATCTTTTGCGAGATGCAGAAAGTTAGGGCTGCATATGTTCTTCCCCCAAAAGTTGTGGGAAGGCTGAATAGGCAGTGTGACAATGCCTTGTGGGTGCTGACCCAGCAGTGAAGATTATTTTCATGATTGTGTTGTCTTATTGCTTGCTTGGAAACTCTTTTCTTGATTCCCCTCGTTTTATGTTATGCTTTCATCATCATTTCGACTGTAAGTCACTATCAGAAGCACTGACATACATTTACAACTTAAATTTTAGCATTTGTTCCATTAAACTGTATACAGCAGTCAGTTATTTTCCTAGCGTCATGTGGCTGCACTGCTTCCAGTAGTGTTTGTGTATGTTGGATTAATTTGTCCAATAAGATTTCATTTTATATGGCAACACATATAAAATGAAATCCACGTGTTGGCTGAAATGAGTTTCCTCCGTAGGGTAGCTGGACTCACCCTTAGAGATAGGGTGAGGAGCTCAGTCATCCGGGAGGGTCTAAGAGTAGAGCCGCTTCTCCTTCACATCGAGAGGAGTCGGTTGAGATGGCTCGGGCATCTTGTCTGGATGCCTCCCGAGTGAGGTGTTCTGGGCATGCCCAGCCGGGAAAAGGTCCCGGGGCAGACCTATAGGACACGCTGGAGGGATTATGTCTCACAGCTGGTCTGGGAACGGTTTGGTGTCCTCCCGGTGGAGCTGGAGGAGGTGGCCGGGGACCAGGAAGTCTGGGCTTCCCTACTGAGACTGCTGCCCCCGCGACCAGGACACGGATAAGCGGAGGAAAATGGATGGATAGATGGATGTGTTGCCATATCAATGTAATATGCCCAGGGCAGATGTCACGAAACGGAGTGGAACACAAGCCAACATTGTTCAATAGCTGGGTGGTTATTATATGCACAAGTTGCGGTTATTGGTTGGTTATTATATGCGCCAAAATAAACTGTCAAACAATGACAGCCACCACTGTTTGTGATGCATTACACTTCCAACGTAATCGGTTGCATGATATTTGCAGAACAATACAAGTTCTGAAGCACTGTTTTGAAGCAGTGTGATTCAGGACGTCTGACACAGAACTCAAGGCTTTGAGGTCATTTTACCATCTCTAGAAGTTATGCTCACTTTATGCAAAGAAGGACAGACAGTACAATACAGTGCCATAAAGTGCCATTATGAGTGATCTTTTACAGACGGATTGATGGATAGATTGAATGTGTCCTGTCCTGTATGTCTTATAGTGTTCACTGTGGGAACGGAACTGGAGGAGTCTGTTAGAGAATGAGCTCCGCTGCCCCTCTATTGTCCGATGGAGTGGGTGGGTGGGGTTTTTTGCAGTTTGTTCCGTGTCCTCCTGTCTCTCACTGTAAGAAACACCTGCGACTGAGCGTTGATACCTTGTTTGGTTTTCCAGATCACTTTGTCCCTCTGGTTTATGTAACAATAAACCACAGCATGTTCGTTCACAGACTGGAAGATCTTCAGCAGGACCTAAGCTTAGTGTAGTTGTCTGAAAATTTAATCACAGAGCATTTCTAGTTACGCTCCTCACATTTGGCTGAGCGATAATTTTACAAGCATTGAAGCTACTAGCAGCAAGCCAGCCATATTGGTGACGGTGTATTTCAATTTAAGGGGACTTGTATTGATCAAATATTGTTGCGATCGTACTTAATGTGCTGGAGTCCCCCTCTCTCTAAACGCCAGTATGGCGCATCGCTCGCGAGGCTATTGCTCTACATGGGCGGCCGTGTTTGGAAACCCTGCAACAGCACATTTATTATCAGTATTGTAGTGTTTTTTCTGGCTGTCAAAAACTGAAGGCCCAGGTAGCAAATGTACCAAAAACACGGCACACTCACTCACTCCAAACTAACAATTATTTGCTTTAGTGGATTAATCTGAAGCTTCGTGTTTGATCGAGTACTCTGTTCGGCCCTAGAACAGTGTTGTCCAAACTTTTTCCAGTGTGCGCCACATACTGAACAATAAAGGGATGCAAGGACTGCTTTGTAGTTTTGTAATATAAGATGTGCTAAGAAGTTGGGAAAAAAAGTCTATTATTAATATGAACATCCGTTTTTGCTCTTTGTTCCCTCAATTTTGTGGTTGTTTTATTTAAATAAAAAAAATACATATATATATATTATTATATATATTAATTATAATCTTTGTGCTGTAATAATCTTTGTCAATTTTATTTAGAAATATTATGACTTTTATATGTATTCCCATAATATCATACCTTTTCTCCCAGCCCAATTTTTCCAAAATTACAACTTTTTGTTTGTTTCTATTGACTTTTAATGCTACTAAAATGACATCAATTTTCTTCATAATATTACAAGTTTATTCTGCAAAAAATTCCCTTTTCTTTTAGACTTTTCTCTCTTATTTTTTCTGGCTTTTTCCTGATTACGGAGTCGCCACAGCAGATTTTTTTTTTATCTGCATACTGATTTTGATTTGAGCCCTTTATATTCTGGATGCCCTTCCTGACGAATACTGATGATGCTTACTAGTGGAGATTTGAACCATAAAATGACATTTTTGCATTTTTTTTGTATTGGATTATACTGTGTGAGTGTGCCGCTGGCCTATTAAAAAACAGCCGAGGGCAGTAAATGATGAGCCCTGCCCTAGACGGACGAAATCAGCATGAACCAAACAGTGGTTTTGTCTGCAACTTATCAAGAAAAAGCCCAAAATGCCCATCACCCTTTTCCACCGTCAAAGCTGATGTGTGTGTGTGAAAAACTGTATGTTTTAGCCTAAAACACAAAAATAACAGCTCTGTTTTCATGAAGGAAATTTTAAAAAGCCACATTTGAGAGGCTGAAATCAGAGGATTTTTAGATTTACATTTACAGTAAAGAGAGACACAGACGAACTACGTCTACGCATAGGTATGTTTTTGTGCAGCCTCGTCGTGTTTTAAATTGTATTTGTCCAGACTCTTAGTTTTGGCAGTCCAGCCCTCACTCCCTAAAGGTTTTATTTAGCGGCTATGTCAACCCCATAGTATTCTCGCCCAGCTGCTCCCAACCAAAGCACCACAAGGCGCCGAGCACACTTTCATAGCTCCGTCACGTGGCGTCAAGTTTAGTTTGGCATAATTGACACCACCCCGGTCTGCAAATTCAAAGGTACTGTTCCTGACTTCCACGCAATGTTGAAGAGACGTACCCTTTTCCGACTGAGAACCATGGCCTCTGATTTGGAGGTACTGAGTCTCATCCCAGACGCTTCAGATGCAAACCGTCCCAGTAAACGCTGAAGGTCACAGCCCGAAGAGGCCATAAAAACCACATCATCTGCAAATAGCAGAGATGAGATTCTAAGGCCCCCGAATCGGACTCCCTCAACACCTTGGCTGCGCCTAGAAATTCTGTCCATGAAAATTGTGAACAGAATCGGTGACAAAGGGCAGCCTTGGCGGAGGTCAACGTTTACCGGAAACAGGCTCGACTTAC
This sequence comes from Doryrhamphus excisus, assembly GCF_030265055.1. Classification (NCBI taxonomy): domain Eukaryota; kingdom Metazoa; phylum Chordata; class Actinopteri; order Syngnathiformes; family Syngnathidae; genus Doryrhamphus; species Doryrhamphus excisus. The sequence goes on along the minus strand of NC_080466.1, from coordinate 13,487,577 downwards.
TACTGGCGATGCGAACCAGACTCCTGCCCCGTTTGTACAAGGACCGGATAGCACATAGTAGCGCGCCACCAATCCCGTACTCCCGGAGCACCCCCCAAAGGACACCACAAGGGACACGGTCGAATGCCTTTTCCAGATCCACAAAGCACATGTAGACTGGTTGGGCAAACTCCCATGCACCCTCAAGCACCCTCGTGAGGGTGTAGAGCTGGTCCAGTGTTCCACAACCAGGACGAAAACCGCATTGGACCTCTTGTAACAGAGGTTCGACCAACGGTTGTACCTTTCTCTCCAGCACCCTGGAATAGACTTTCCCAGGGAGGCTGAGGGGCCCCACGGGGGAAGGCCCGACCACCAGGCGCTCGCCTGCGAGCCCCTCCCCGGGGCCTGGCTCCAGGGTGAGGCCCCGGTATCCCACATCCGGGCGAGGTATGGTTCCTCCTCTTATTTTTATTCTATGGGTCTTCTGAATCACTCTTGGTCTGTCTCGTCACCTCGGACCTGTTTGCCTTGGGAGACCCTACCAGGGGCAAATAGCCCCAGACAACATAGCTCCTCGGATCACTCGGGCACTCAAACCCCTCCACCATGATAAGGTGGTGATTCACGGAGGGGGGTCTACAACTAGGCAAACACAAAACAGGCCTCGAGTTTGACCCCTGAACTATAAACTATTCTTGGTAACTCATGCTAGCCTTATTATATTATTATATATCTTCTTTCTTCTCTTTCGGCTTTTCCCTTCAAATATAGTAAATATATACCGGTATATTCTCTGACATGGTCACATTAAAAGTCACCCACAGGTTGAAATAGACCTCCCACTGCAAGTCACGACCTGTGCTTCCAGATTCCAAAGTAGTATGCTGTAGCCTGCTCATGGCCTCTCCTCTTTTGTGTCTCCTCCTCTCAGGTAGAGCAGTCTGTGTCATGGTGGGAGTGGAGTCTATTTCTACGAGCTGGTGAGGGTGTCAACAACCCGCAGATGCACAGGAAAAGAATGGCTCGGAATGTTAACTTTGACCTGGGCCACCCGCTCATGGAGGCTGGACTGGAGTGAGTGTGGGACTTCTTCTTTTCATGTTCTCAGTGTAGTCTTGGGTGTAATCTGAAGCTCACCTGTCATTGCCCAACAGTGGGCGGAGACTTGGGAACAAAAGATGATTGGACCGTGTTGCTCTTTGACATTGTCTTTGTCGTCATGCTAAGGCTTTGTTTGCTTGTTTCAAACTGGCCTATAGTTGCGCACAGAGCCTCACGTTTGGCCATTTTCACCAATCAGGGAGTTGCCTTGTTTCATTAGCGCCACTAATCATATTATTACCTATTTATTGGTGACTTTGTTGCCATATGCATGCAAAGCATCTTCATGGCTGAATCACAGCACTTGCATTGTACCTTTATGTCCACAAATACAATTCGATAACTGCTCTTTTCAATGTCTCTTGCATGCCTCCTTGCAATGCCTCTGAACAAGGCTGTAGGTTGGAGTTACAGGTATTGTCCTTTTCAATTGCAGTGCAGTAAGAATAGAATGTTCTAATACACAGTTGAATTGGACCATCTAGTCATCCCTGTGTTTGTGTGGAAAATAGATGCTTGCTTGGATGAACTTTAGTAGTTGTTGTTACTCATTTGACATCCAATGGTCATCTACAACAGTGGTGTTCAACTGGTGTGGCTGCGGGACCCCCCAGCATCGCCCCTCAGTAACAAGTGGCGACCCAAACGGAGTGAATTTTTCAAGTTAAAATTTAAGAGAATATTTTCAACACAGCGAGATGCTCTCTTTATGGCATGCTCTTCTCCAGCAGATATCTGCAGCCGTGTGTCAGACAGATGACACATACTTCCTCTCGCACTCAGTCACCCAGAAACATGCACGCACCTCACAGCTGCATAGGGTAGCAAGTAAATAGCGCAGACAAGGACATGAGGTGCATTCACAGGCATTGGTTGCGACCCATCAGTTGAAAACCATTGATCTACAACATGCTTCTTGTTGTGTTGATGTGAAGAGTTTGTGAATGAATATCACTGTAGCATGGTGGAGACGGACAGAGAGATGTGTTTCTGAGTACATGTATGGTGTTGGAACTGAGTACTGCTGTTCTCCATGGTTCTCCTGACCTCCAGTGCAGCACCCCGGTGAGGTGTTGCAGCTGGAAGCATGCCTAGTGATGCTCCACAGGGGTGAAACCTAGCCCAAACAGCGACTGGACACCATCACCCTGGAAGCCGGAGACTTGGCCCTGTAGCTCACACTACCAAAAAGCATAGTGAAAGAATGAAGGACACACAATATATTAGCTTTCAATGCTATTTCATGTCTTTATGCAACATAGCATGCACACTCACACTATTGGTGCAAGTCATGACAATGGCATGCACTGTTATTCACACGGATCAGACAACCATTGTACTAAGATACTGAGTGTCTATGTCGCCGTATTGAATTGTTTGCTCCCATCCAATCATCGAAAGTGACCGAAACTGTCAGCAATTGGCCCCAGCTTCCCCTGCAAAGCTGACCAGGAAAAGTGATAGACGGTTACGGTCTCATTCATATTCCTACATGTGTAGTGTTATCTAAGGTCTGAACTTGTGTGTCTGTCTTTCTATTGGGTATATTGAGTTTTGCAGCCTCTATCCCACAACCTATAGCTCTGTTTCCTGCAGTTATGTACACACTCACATCTGTGTATCCTGCTGTCAGGAGCCTGGCTGATGAGGAAGGCGTTCATGACTCATTCAACCAGCTGATCGCAGAGCAGACTTACAACGGAGGCCTGGGAGATGCCTTTGAGCTGCAGCAGCTACAGAAAGAACTAGATGAGGAAAGTCAAGGTCAGACAAAGACTACCACTTACCACCTTAGTACCTGTACTACACCTTCCTCATACTGTGGGTTGTTTTATTTTGATTCCTCAGATAATGTGGCCCACCTGTCTAGCCCTGGACCTGAGTTCAGGGAGAGGAGGAAGCAGAGACGGGCACTTGGATGGGAGGATGATGAAAGAGTGGTTGACCCCTCCACTGGCGAACGATGGTCTTCAGCCACCTTGAAGATCCTGTCTTCTATGCCCAGTCGTACCATTGGTTAGCCCCACAAAAACAAGACATGTTATGTATGCATAAAAAATACAGAGCTAATCTGTGGCGTTTATGTAAGCCATTTAATGTTGACCTCCACTCAGAAACCTGTGGAGGAACATAGCATTAGCATGTTTACTGGTGCTCTTTTAGGCCGCAGCAGGGGAGCCATCATCTCGCAGTACTACAACAGGACCATGCAACTTCGGAGGCACAGGCAGAGCAGACCCTCCATCCAAGACTTCTCACGCTCGGCCAGACCCAGCATACGAGGTTATGGCTTGGAGACGGACAATACAGACGTAGAGGGTGAGAAGGAATGTTTCGAATTTTTGGACTATTTACTGTCGCTCCAGAGTCACATCAGTCAAAAAATGCATCATGCAAGACCACGAGCAGACATTCATAATCCGGAAAGGCAAGTTATTCAACTACACAATAGCATACACACAGGCTGAATAGGTATCCTGTATGTTGAAATAACACCTTGTTACTTAACACAGTTACACAATAGCATATACGTACCTGGGAAGCTGAAAAGGCTAAATTAACATAGCCAACAAGTCCAATGAACAAATTACCCGTAAGCAAGTTCACCGAGCTCCCAATCTCATTCCACATCACAGGGCTACAGGAGCTGCATAGTTGTCACAAGTTCAAGTTGGTTCATGTTCGTCAGTCTGAATTAACATCTGACAACTTGTTAAATGGTATTTACATTATGATTAGGGCTGTCAAAAATAGCACGTCAGCAGCATTAATTGTGTTAAAAATCTTTCAAAATCTTTAAAAATGATTAACGCATGAGCATCATGTCAAGCCACATCTCTCTGTTCTGACAGCAGAAGGCCCTGCAGGGTCTGCCACTGTAATAACTTCACTCTGACCTTAACACATCAACAGCAGTGCAATTCCGACCCATATATTGGATGTATCTTCAACTCACTAACACGTCTCTAGTCTGCTCGTCCTGGGAACAAGACTTCCTAATTTTCTCTAGACGACAGCGAGGTGCATTCACTGACATGAAAAAGTGAAATCACAACATGTTTATTATGCATATATGGTGTGGTCTAAATAGATTTAAAAAGAAAGACAAAGAAAAACAGTAATTTGTCTCTCACTAACATAACTCTACTGCGCGAGTTCAGTTTGCTGCATTTCAGCATGCTTGGAAATCTCCGAAAATACATTTACACTCAAAAACAGTGATTTCAACTAAAAAAAAAAACAATATGTGCCTTTGAACACAACCCTCATGGCTTCTGACAACATGGCTCAAGTATGATTTCAAATGTGCTAGTATTAGGCAAATCCATTTTCACGTGTACTATCTTTGAGGTTGATTTCAATGGAATACATTTTATATCGTTTAATAAAATGAATATATACATATTTATTATTTTTTATATTTATTCTTATATATTATAATATATAAGATAATAAACTATAATATAATAACGTCTATTTATTTATTATATTTATTTTTTATATTTATATATTTATATTATTTCATATTTATTTATTATTTTTTATATTTATTATTATACATTGTGTCCTGTCCATCTTTCTTTTCATAAAATACAGCAAAAATTGACATATTTCACACATTGTGGCAAATGATTAATCATGATTAATTCATTTTAAAAAGTGTGATTAATTTGATTAAAAGTTGTAATCATTTGGCAGTCTTACTTTTATATTTTCTATATCTAATATATTTTGATACGGGCCGCACGGTGAGCGAGTGGTTTGCATGTTGGCCACACAGTCAGGAGATCCATTGCCTTTATTCGTCCCTCAGTGGGGAAATTTGCAACATGCATGTTAGGTTAAATGGCAACTCTAACTTGTCCCTAGGTATGAATGTGAGTGTGAACGGATGTTTGTCTATATGGCCACCAGTCCATACCCCACCTCTCGCCCAAAGCCAGCTGGGATAGGCTCCAGCATACCCGTGACAGTAATGAGGATAAGCGCCATAGAAAATGGATGTTTTGATATACAAGTCGTCACTATAAGTCGCGGGACCAACCAAACCATTGAATGTGTGACTTCTAGTCCAGAAAACACGTAATATTTGCATGGTGTGCGCTCCTGCTATTCTGGCTGTTAGGCACGTGTAATACAAACCAATTCTCCCTGTGTGTGTGTCTTAGCAAATAAACGGGAACGTCTGGTGAATAATTTGCAAAACCTGTCGGTCAGCGACAGAGTCAGGATGCTCCAAGCGATGCCGCTCAGCGTGGCAGAAAAGAGTGAACTCCGGTAAGTGCAGCGTTTGATCAGGTTATATGACTATCCTTTCTTTTTCAATGGCTTATACGAGGTACGGTGCTTGTGTGCAGGAGGTTAGCTTTGCAGAAGGAGAGACGGACACTGTCTGGAAGTCAGATCCCCTGCTGCAGTCGACTCAAATATTACATCATCATCGTGAGTTATTTCCTTCTCTAGTATCTCTCGTCTATTTCTTCTCTTCATTTACAAATTTGTATGCTTAAATATGCATATTTTCTCATGAATAATAGGCCATAGACAACCATGAAAAAGCAAAGTGGCATTTATTCAGCACCTCCTTGTAGTTAATGTAGGCGTAACAAGGACTCTCACAGTTGTCATGGTCACTGACCAGGTGGAAAAAAATTGTGTTTAGCAAAAAAAAAATCAACATTTTGTGTCTTTACAGTACTTGAATCTTGGTAAACCTTTGCCTCCTCTTCTCAGGCGGTGAGACAGAGTTGGTACAGCTCGCTGTCCTTCCTGCACTCCCTCCAGCTGTGGCAAGAGGCACTCAAGCGGGTCAGTGGCCGCTTCGGCAGCGGAGTCCTCTCATACTTCCTGTTCCTCAAGACCCTGCTCTTCTTCAACCTCTTCCTCTTTGTGGTGACCTGTGCGCTCTTGGTGCTGCCTCAAGCGGTGTACCCCCCGCCGCAGTCTGGTGGCGGACGCAACTTCACTGGACTGGAGATCCTCACTGGAGCCGTAAGCTGTTTTTATGAACTATTTTGAGTACATCGCCAATTTTCGCCAGTTTTCATACTTGTGATTCATAGCGTAACCTACCTACCGCACCATGTGTGCATACGATTACATATCTATGCAAAATACCCATGCCAAAATTACCACACAGCCAATTGCCACAAGGCATGCTGGGTAGGTTGTGGTACTCTCTCCTCCAACATTTTGCCATGTGTGTCGCATTTTTGCATGCTTGCAAAATAGGTGACTATATGGGGTGTTATTTCATGTCCAAAGTGTTCTTCTTAATTTTCTTTCGTCTTTTTCCTGATTATGGAGTCGCCACAGTGGAGCTTTATTTTGATCCGCATACTGATTTTGGCTTGAGCACTTTATATTCCGGATGCTCTTCCTTCCTGTTTAGCGTCCAGAACGCTAACCACTACACCACGCCAGCTCTCATGTCTAAAGCGTTCTAATAATATTTTAAAAGGGTATTTAGAAAGTCAGCTTTTTGTGTCATACACGTCCAATTTTCTGTTATGAGGTTGACCATATTGGGCAATACATGTGTCGAGGTGACTATAGGGGTGTTATTTCATGCCTATAGGGCTCTAATAATGTAAAAAGCTATTTAGAAGGTTGCAAAAAAAGTTTTCTATGTCCTTTGTCTTATTTTATGTTACTGTATGAACCAGTCATGACTTGAACCAGTCATGATGTGCTATATATATCACTATATTGACATTTACTATGGTACCCATTATGTCATTGTATGGTCATATCACCTTGTACTTCGGTACGAGGTGCATTATTTAAAAAAAACAAACCCTAAACTGTATTATGGAGAGCAGGAAGTGAACAAATGTAACAGTTACTGATTGTAAAAGTACCAGATGGAGGGGTAGGATTTAATAAGCTTTGCTTCTTCCTACTCCTTTTGGACATGTGGAACTGTGAACTGATTATGTGATGCAATCAATTGTAATCTGATGCATGTTCAAATGAAATAAAATCATAACCATAACAATATATTGGGCCATACATGTGTAGAGGTGACTATAGGGGTGTTATTTGATGTATTTATTTCGGGCTCTAATACTGTGAAAAGCTATTTTAAAAGGTTGTGAAAAAAGTTTTCTATGTCCTTTATGTCTTATTTTAGGTTACTATATTGGGCAAGCAAGACAAGTGTAAAGTTTACTATAGGGGTGTTATTTCATGTCTAGTGGGCTCTAATGTAAAGAAGGTATTTAGAAAGTGGTAAACAGGTTTTCTATGGTCTAACTACAAAAAATTCCTTTTTATAAATAAGGAATCCTACTTTGCGTGAACTTGCTTATTGACAAACGAGAGAGTTATGTAGTAAAGACATTTAACCTTGCCAGTGTTAGCTGTTGGTAATGAATATTTACACTGCTGTGCATGTCATGATGTTTCAGGGCTATTTCTCAGACACAGTGATGTACTATGGATACTACTGTAACTACACGCTGCAGATGAGCTGCAGGAGTGAAAGTGAGAGCGGGGGGGAGCATATGTCTGCATCCAACACAACCAGCCTGGACTGCACGTTGAAACATCTGCCTTACAAGATGCCGCTTGCCTATTTCTTCACTATCTGCGCCGCCTTCTTTATCACTTGCATCATCCTTGTGTACAGGTACACTGTCTTGAGAGGGAAATGTAATTCTGAACATAGACTGTAACAATATAGCACTCTTTAGAGGGAATAGTGAAGACTGCATGCAATATAGTACATGCTTATAATATAGTATGCTTATTATGTCCCACCAGCATGTCAAAGTCATTTGGTCGCAGCTTCCGAATTGACAAATCTCACAACAACCTGGCCTTGAAAGCCTTCTGCTGCTGGGACTTCAATGTTATCAAGAAAACTTCAGTCAAACTCATGTCTGAGAATATCTGCACCCAGCTCAAGGTACAAGAAACAAACCCCCCCACCCACACCATTTCCAACAGTTTCTCATGTCTCTCTCTCTGTCCTCACAGGAGCTGATAGCAGAGGTCAATCATAAGCATTCCAAAAACACCGTGTGGCAGAAGCTGTGGAGACTGGCGGTCCACAGTCTGGCCTGGGCCATCTGCATAGCAAGCACCACCGCCTGTGTGCTGAGCATTTACTACTTCTCTGACTACATGCACCAGGTGAGGTGGCAACGGTTCTTTGGGTCCATCATTAACACATTCGCTTTTCAACCCGACCGCTTGCTCCCTACGTTTATTTGCGAGAGAGGCCCAAAGAGGTGATGATGCAACACCACAATAGCAGAGAGCACGTATGGGCAGTTTTAAGTGCATTTTGGCCTGCATCTTTGCCCTGTAAAAGAGCTCTGTGCAGCAACCAGGAAGTGAAAAGCTTGTTGCGTGAAGGTTACACATTGAATATAGGCCAAGAGCATAATTTTCTGTGTGCCTTGAAAAATCAGTCAAAAGCATCACAAATGGCCAGTACCGAGAGGGACGGCTCGGATTGCGTGAGTTAAATATTACATTGTGGTTGAAGTTTCATCACATGTCGATAAGCAGCCATGTACTGCTACATACTAAATGGTAGCACAGAGTGACAATGATAATACAGTGTAAGCCTAGAATAAACTGCACAATATAGATATAAATACTAAGTACTTTCAGTGCAGTGGAAACTCAGTTTTCATCATTAATTGGTTCCATAAGGTCAGACAAAAACCCAATCAATTTTTCCCATAAGAAATCATATACAGTTGTGCCTCGCCGCTTGCGTGGATGCTCTTTTTGGGCACTATTTTTTACATACGGTAACCGAGACAGTGCTTCAACTAGCTTGTACATTAAACTCTTGCTTATATCCCAAGTAAAGGAGCCCTGTCCAGATAAACTTGTCACTCGACAGAACCTCCAGCAAAGTTCTCGCAGTGTGAGCACGAACCCGTTGTTGAGCGAGGCGAGCCTGCTGGCGCTCCCAGTGCTTGTGTCCCTCATCAACTTGCTGCTGCCTGCCATGTTCAACCTGGCCGCCTGGATGGAAGACTACCAGTCACCCTCTGTGCGCACATATGTTGCCATCAACAGGTACAAGCAGGGCACGCATGGACTGTTAAAAGGAAGAGAGCCATCCATGAGTGACGAATGTGTTTTTCTTCTTCCTAGAAACTTGATGTTGAAAGTGAGCGTGCTGGGAGTGCTCTGCTACCACTGGCTCGGTCGGGTGGCTGCTGATCCAAACAGTATTGGCCTCCAGGTAACGCAAATGATCACAACGGTAAGAAATTAGCTTGGCTTTCTTTGGCATATGATCTCCTTTTGAAAATATCGTCCTCAGTGCTGGGAGAGTTTTGTTGGCCAGGAACTGTATCGCTTCCTGTTAATGGATTTCATCTTTACACTACTAGACACCTTGTTTGGAGAGTTTCTTTGGAGGTGGGTCATTCTTAACATGAGCTTTTAGTGCCAATATGCAAGAAGTGTGAAGCAACCTATGGACAAAGTGTATGTGTACACACACAGTGTTTGGATTGTATCCCCCTGCTTGTCCGCAGGTTGTTTTCTGAGAAGGTGCTGAAGAGGAGGAGGAAACCAGTGTTTGATATTGCTCGGAATGTGCTCGATCTCATCTACGGGCAAACCCTGGCCTGGTACCACTCTTGTCTCTGAACTCACCCGCACCATGGACTTGAATTCACGCTTTGTGTTTAACATTCGGTGTTGTCTTCTTCAGGCTGGGCCTTCTCTTTACTCCTCTGCTGCCTGCAGTGCAGCTCCTCAAACTCCTGCTGCTGTTTTACATCAAGAAGGTACACTCTCTTTCATCAACAATTGGGAAATGTGAGATGTTGTGAGCCACACCTGTGCATCTTCTCACCACAGAAGAGTGTCATGATGAATTGTCAGGCCCCCAGGCGGCCGTACAGAGTCAGCCAGATGACCACCACCTTCATCACGCTCCTCTGCTTCCCCTCCTTCCTTGGGGCCTCAGTGTGTGTCACATACACCATGTGGAGGTAAACTCATGTTCCATTCCAACCCGGGATGAGGGCGTCATGATGATGCAGAAGACTGAAGCACTCCTCACTTCATGCTCTTCTCTCCAGTATCACGCCCTCCTCGTCATGCGGCCCCTTTCGGACACTCAAAACAATGTTTCAGGCGGGGAAACGCTGGGTGGAGGATCTGGAACATCACAATCCCAATTTATCTCTGCTGGCCAAGGCCCACTCCTACCTGGTGGAGCACCCGGTGTTCCTGTTTGTGGGAGCAGGCATCTTCTTGTTAGTACAAACGCACGGAATGTTTATATATTATAAAGATTAAGGATCGACCGATACATCGGCTGGCCGATATTTGCGTTTTTTTCCTTATACCGGTATGGGCCGATACGCACGTGGGTTCGCCAATGTATTTTTCCACTGCAGTCTGGCATCCGCCGGGGCAGCTTTGTGTTGCCCCGGTGGCAGAGGACCCCGCAACGCACGTAGTCGCGGTACCCGGCCCCCACTGTTGAATCACATCAAGGGCACGTTTTCACAAGTAATAGAGTTAGCTTGCTTTTAACACTTTACTAAGCCCATCACATTTCACTGGGTGATCGCTAGGCCTAACAGTTTAAGTCATGGTGTGACAACAAAAATGCCCAAAAACATCACATACCAACGCAACAGACGAATAAAAGCACTCTCACTAGTTGAGCAGAACAACTATGCAACTTTAAATGCGTGTCGTGTTATGTGTGTGCGCTCTCTCCGAGCATGCACACACACACAGAAGAAATTGGAGCAGCCGTGTCTGCTTAAGAGGGGTCTTTCTTTCGTGCACAACACAAACTTCAATGATGAGAGAAATGTTTTATATATCGTACTAAATTGTGTCAGTGTGATGTGTTTATGTGTGTGGAGGCGGGGGGGGGGGGGGGGGTACGCTTCATGCTGCGGAGGACATTGATGCTAGATAAATTTAAACGACAGAAATGTTTTGCACATGGTTGAATATTTATTCCTTAAGTTGATAATGCCGTTTAAATGTGTGTTTTAGAAAGCTGAATCCTACTGTGTTCAGTGTTTACATTTCAATAAATATTTGTTTAAACATGAGACCTGTAATATTTGTTATCACGGTCATTTTTTCATGTAAATTGAGGGATCAAAAGCAGTATCGGCCACAAATATTGGCCCAAGCTAAATCGACCATCGGCTAAGGGTGATGGAAATAAATCGGTATCGGCATCGGCTCCCAAAAAACCATATCGATCGATCCCTAATAAACATGTGTTTCATCATGTGACTTTGTCAGGCTAGTGAGGCCAAGCATATTTGACACAGGATATCTTATCCCACCAGGATCGTCATCTATTTCCACAGCCAGGTGGTGGATGGGCAGAGGAAGATCATCAGCTTACTGCAAGAGCAAATAGAAAATGTATGTCGGACTATGTTATATTGTATGTCACCATCAGAATGTCATTTCATAAGGTTTGTGTATGTCCTCCCTGACCAGGAGGGAGAAGACAAGAAGTTCATCATCACCCGTCTGCAGTGCATCCACGAGCAGAGACGAACCCCCTCCAGAAGACTTGCAAGCCAGGTGAGTGTGAGACTGGCTGAGCCTCTCGTCTTCCAAGAGGTTACATCTTCACGCGTCTTCCTCTTGTGTTCCTTTGCAGGACTCCACCCGCTGAGACTCTTCGGCATGCAAACATGGAGGGCATTTAACTGGAAACGTGGCCTGACAAGATGAGCTGATATGTCATACTTGTATTGAATTCAACTGTGTTATACTAAGGAAAGGCGGGTGATTCCATCACTCCACCTGGCAGGTTAGGATGAGATACCCGAGGACATCTTTCAACTGATTGAATCAGTTAGAGAAATAGATATGTAGATGCACTTTTCCACTAACTGTGAACTTTCAAAAAATCTAAGCTCTGCCTATATTGTGTATGGTGTTTTTTTTAATTTTTTCATGTTTAGAAATACTGTTTTACGTGTGTATGCAGGTAACAGGATGCTGGAAATTGTCTTGCTATTGTGTGTTTTTAGCATTGTAACTGTTTTTTCATTAAATTATCTTTTATTAACATTGTTGTATTTATTCATGATGCATGCTAATAAGTGACATTTTACAAACATTATATGACCATTTTTAAAAAATGTAATTATATTGTTCAACGTTAGAAACTGCCCTGTGATTGGCTGGCCACCAGTCCAGGGTGCACCCGGCCTCTTGCCTGAAGACAGCTGGGATAGGCTCCAGCAGCCCCTGTGACCCTCGTGAGGATAAGCGGTAGAAAATGAATGAATGAATGAACGTTAGAAACTCATCGAAATTGCTAATGATATTAATGGTTTGAAAAACAAGACCTATCCAACCTATTTGGTTTAACTTTTTGAATGATCGAATTTTCTGCGGGTGCTCCTCCCACATTCTAAAAACATGTGTGGTAGGTTAATTGGCGACTCCAAATTGTCCATTTCCCGCTCTGTTTCAAACACTTTCTTAAGTTTACAACAAACACAGTAAATGGGAGGCTAACAGCAGGAAGCCAGAAGGTCTCGAACTAGCATGTGCCTTCCTTGTTATAGTATTCATGCAGGGACTTTACTCCTACCTGAGTGGATCAGTGTGTGATGTGTATCTGCATCTAACTGGCTCAAGCTTGGATCAGTCCAGGGTGTGTGTGTGTGTGTTCTACATGTACGAGCAACGGCAAGCTTGATGAGGTTGCCAGGCAACATAATTTGGGGGGGGGGGGGGGGGTCTTAAGATGGAAACATTGTAACACGGAATGTAGTAAAACAATGACCGCTGGTATACAGTGCATATATACAGTACAACATATCAATATGTGTTGTTTTAGCCTGTTTACAAAATGACAAATAGAATTGATCAATTGAGTCCTCAGCACAACACTGCCTTGTATCTATTACTGGTGATGACAAATGTTCCTGTCAAGTGAGTAAAAAAGTTCACTGTGTGTGGTTAGAATTGCTGGAAAGTTGAAAAGCTTTAAGGTACGCTTTTCTTGTTTTGCTGTATAAAAGCATATACACAACATTGACCACTCAAACCATGTATGGGCCCACTTTACATCTGGCAAGTTAGTTGTGATTGATGCTGAAGTTTGGCATCATACTTTCCTCCTTTGTGAAAGCTTCACAACTTCAAAACTCAAAAGGTGACACTAGAGTCATTATAACGTGTAATAACAAGTGATAGGACTGAATACCGTTTTTATGTTTGTTTGTTGCGCACACAATGTCAATAAAGGTGATTCAAATAAACATCGTGACGTCATCGCATGCAATGGCCGCCAGCGGTACAGCTGTGATGGTGCTGACTCCAAATGGAAGACGACAGACAGTTAAAGTGCTTCCGAACACACCGTTATTGCAGGTAACATGACTGGAAAGAATATTTCACCGTTTCCGAGGCTGATGTTTTCTCTGAATTTTCTTTCGAAACGGAGAAAACAATTTTTCTCTCCGTTAGCTTGTCTGGCTAATTGTAGCTAGCCAGTGACAGATCAGATTGTGTGCGTTGATATATAAGAATAATAAGTTATGTTAAGTTCATCTTGTTTCCGTAGGTGCTGGAAGAGGTATGCAGAAAGCATGAATTCAACCCCGACAATTACGGCTTGAAGTGAGTAACGTGTTTATAAAGTTGGAAATGACAACCTCTGTTTTGGAACGTCTAATGTATGTCGTCAACTTCCCCTTTATGCCAAATTATTAACGAAGAAGTTAACTACATTGGGGGTCCAGCCACAGTTACATTTTATTTAATGTCAACCTGCACATCATTTATCAGTAGGTTTGCATGGCGGTGTGTATGATACTATACGTATATAAAGACTTCTGTGCTCGTTCAACAGGTTTCAGAGGACTGTTCTTGACCTGACGCTGCAGTGGAGGTTTGCTAACTTGCCCAATAATGCCAAGCTGGAAATGGTGCCAAGTACAAGGAACCAGACCCTACCTGATAGTCAGGTAAAAACTAAGTCGTGACCACCTGTCTGTATCACTGCTCATACCTGATTCAGACTTGCATGCAGATTCTAGGAGTGCAGGCAGCTGTTGTTGTCTACATACTGTCCTATACTCTTGTCACCAAATGCCTTTCCTTTTCATCTGCTCTTAGGCAGACAGTACCTCACTAGAAATATGCACTGTGAGAAATGGGGACATTACTTCCTGGGGAGTGTTTTTCACCAGCCTAGGCACACACACACAGTGCAAAATGTACTGAAGACTCACCAATTCATAAGGTGGACCGTCCCATGCAAGGCCAACTGACTGTATGGCCAACCCTGGGCCCCCGACTTATGTCTTTACTTACTTTACAATATTTTAGATTTATTATCGTAATATTACATCTCTTACCCAAACTAAATGTCCTAAAATTGCAACTTTATTATTTTTGTTTGTCTCTATTAAATGTTTTCCATATTGTAACACATTTCTTCCCTCTTGGGGGCATGACAAAATAAGTGAAAACCACTGGACTAGCCGATGTGTCTTTGAGGCGCCCCCTGGTGGCAGTCATTGCAAAGGTTAACCATTAGCTACTTGTTGATCTGGGTGCTGCAGCCTTTACGGGCAATGGATCTCCAGTGATCCTTTGGCACAGCTGGCTTGTTTATATTTTCTTTTATGATCTAACAACGTAAAATTACATTGTTTTCTAAATGGAAAACTGCAATAAGCATGTGATTTTTACGTTTATCAGGTGCGGATCGCGCTGCAGATGGAGGATGGCTCTCGCCTCCAGGGTTGTTTTTCTTGTGGTCAGAGTCTTTGGGAACTGCTGACACATTTTCCTCAAATCAGGTGTGTGTGTGCATATGCTAACATGATCAAAATATGGTGTGTGTTTGTGGTGAAAGCAGTTTGACCTTTTCTAAACTTGTGAATGTTTATAAACTGTTGAATATTTCAGTACTTTTTACACAACATGCTGTTCTCTAACTAGGAGCAGAATGATCAAATTGACAAATGAATGTGAGCCATGAACGGGTCAACAAACGTCCTGGTTCTGTTAGAAATATTATTTAAACACTCCCCTTTATCAGGGTTTCTTGGCTTACACATGATTCCAGGTACTTATGTATGTAGGGAGAGCACTTTATTATTGTCAAACACAGTGTGAACCTCGGTTAGTTTTACAATCACAGCATCAAACAATTCTAAATGCATATACATGACAAATGAAAGGGATAAATGAACCTACTTTTACCTTCACTGAAGACCTGATTGTTGCCAGAGACACGATGTGGCAGCGGGACACCAACACGGACACCATTGTTGTGTTTTGCTGCGAGTTATTCTGGCTCCATTTGAGGTTATTTTGCAGCCGTGACCAAAAGAAAAGCAGAGACTAATAGACTACTATTGAATTCAAGAAATAACGACTGTGGTGCCTGTGTTGATTTCGCTGCCGCATCTTGTCTTTGGCAACAACCACAGCTTCAGTGAAGATAAAATTAACCTGATATATACATTTATACGCATTAAATGCAATAGTTTTCTGCTTGTAAAACTATAAAAACGTGTTGTGTTAACAATTTTGGCTGTCTGGAAGGGCCTATAGTCATAGCTTGGTTAACATCTGCCCCGGCTAGTTTTTTTTGTTTTTTTTGACAAAAATGTAACAAAAAATTTTGCCTTTGCTTGCGTTAAGCCGGTTGATTAGCGTCCAAAATAATGTCCAGTTTTTCACATTATTTTCTGCATGTAATATTTGCTTTGGAGTCCGTTTTGGTTTGAGTCAGACCTTCTGGAACGAATGAATGACTCTAACCAAGGTTCCACGGTAATATCTCCATGACATTGCTCTACGTTCATTCCCTTTCATTTCCTACTAGTGTGTCAGAGCTGTCCCAGGCTGGTTCCACCCCCGTGTGTGTTTACATGCGAGATGAGGTATGCTGTACTCTGTACTGGCAAGACAGCAACATAAGGTTTTGCAGTGTCAATGCATGTCGATGTGCGTGTGTCCATAGGTGTGTGGGGAAGAGGCCCTCAAGAAGGCCACTCTGAAATCATTGGGCCTCACTGGAGGAAGTGCCATTGTCAGGTAATTGTAGACAAATAACCATCACTCCCTGTTCGTATGTTGTGTTAAAAATCTCAGTCCATGCTAAACGATACAATACTCTCTTCAGGTTTTTGTTCAAAAAGAACAAAGCCATAGAAGAGGAAGATAGCATGGATACAACTCAAGCCGCCACTGATGAATACCCAGCTAGCTCAGCCACTCAGCCTGCTCCATCACTTTCACAAAGCTCAGCATCCGATGCAAAACATAAACACTCCAACACTACTCTGCCAAAGGAAATTGTTCCTGCTCCCTCTCCCGTTTCTGCCATGAGCACACTCCCAGTTCAACAGGACAGTGTAGCCAAAGTCCAAGATGGAGCTCAACCAGTTGGAAGAGGAGTGCCGGAGCATGATGGCCAGGAAGCAGGACCATCAAGCTTAATCTCCCAGCCATTCATTCCTTTTTCTGGTGGCGGTCAGCGCCTTGGCGGTCCAGGAGGAAGTGCAGTCAGACCCTCCTCTTCTGTATCATCTTCATCTCTGACATCTGCAGTAGAATCACCCAAAGCCAAGAAATCCAAGCCTTCCCACAGTTCAGCCACCACGGTGCGACAGAAGGTTTCCTAACACAATGATGCCACTTTCACCATGATGAGGATGTTTGCATGTCATACTTGACCCATGTGTTAGTTATCTCAAAAAGGGGATATGTTCCTCAAATTTCTCATCAGAAATACTGCTTCTTTCCCCCTCTGCAGCACGGACCCACTGCCAACAATTCAAATGAGGACATTGATGAAGCAGCGAAGTTCTTAGAGGTAAAAAATAATAATTATAATATCATCCTGTAATATTTGACAAGAAAATAGAGGCTGTCCACTTCTGATCCAATCCTGATAGAATTCCGATACCACAGTAGTGTATAATTTACTATGCAACCACGGCAAAATCAGCGAACTTACCTGTGTCAACACGAGCAGTGCTGCGCACACACACTCAGCCTGACACGTTGGAACAGCCAGAACTCCGAACATGCACATAACTCCCGGCTCACCCATCCCTCGTGCCATGATGTCCCCGCTGATATCGTCCTGTATCAAATCACGTCATGTTTTGCATCAGAAATCATGTCTTCCTCCTTACTCTCATGCTTCAGCCGGTGGAGAGAGAGCCCCTCGTCTACCATATGGAATCTCTGTCCCGTCACGCAAAAGAAGACGTCGAGTTGCCGGATGAGTTTTTTGAAGTGACGGTGGATGATGTACGGAAGCGCTTTGCCCAGCTGAAGAGTGAAAGGTTAGTGGGAGTGTCAAAACAGTCAAAATTAAAATCTACATTTCATTATTGTTATATGAATATATATAATGAACATACCGTATTTTCTGGACCTCGTAAGTCGCTCCGCAGTATAAGTCGCACAAGGCCGAAAATGCATAATTAGGTAGAAAAAAACATACATAAGTTGCACTGCGGAGCACTTATGTATGCACTAAGTCGCATTTTTTGCGGGTAATTTATTTGACCAACTACTTGACCAAAACAGACATTACGTCCTCTTGGAAGTCAAGTTCTAACAATAAAAGAATAGAGAACAGGCTGAATAGGTGTAAGATATGCTAACACAATGGTTATTCAGCTACACCAAAAATAAACATGAACAGAAAAGGTGTCTAGTGTTGATGTAACATAAACAGTTTTTTTCATTTGTAAGTCGCTCTGGAGTAGAAGTCGCAGGAACAGCCAACCTATGAAAAAAAAAAAGAAGTATGACTTGCAGTACGACCGGAAAATACGGTATATATTGTTTGTATTTATTTTAAACTAATAATTAACTTCTCTTCAACCAACCCACTAAATTATCTTTTTTCCCTTCAAGAAGAATTTTGTCTTAACAATATTAACCTCGGGGCGGCACGGCGGCCTAGTGGTTAGCGCGCAGACCTCACAGCTAGGAGACCAGGGTTCAATTCCACCCTCGGCCATCTCTGTGTGGAGTTTGCATGTTCTCCCTGTGCATGCGTGGGTTTTCTCCGGGTACTCCGGTTTCCTCCCACATTCCAAAAACATGCTAGGTTAATTGGCCACTCCAAATTGTCCATAGGTATGAATGTGAGTGTGAATGGTTGTTTGTCTATATGTGCCCTGTGATTGGCTGGCCACCCTGGCCACCAGTCCAGGGTGTACCCCGCCTCTCGCCCAAAGACAGCTGGGATAGGCTCCAGCACCCCCGCGACACTTGTGAGGAAAAAGCGGTAGTGAATGAATGAATGAATATTAACCTCATTAACTCATTATGTGGATAAAAGACTGTCACACAAACTCTTCGAATCCTTCAAATCCTCTACACCACCATGGGCAAGACCAAAGAGCTCAGCTCAATATCCAGAAGTTTGGTGAGAAAGAGAGCACTAAAGGTGTAATCATTGATGAATGGAAGAAATGGTAAGCAGCCCAGAATGACAAAGGATGAGCTACTTTCATGATGTCAAGGGCGTTGGGGGCACAATCGGCTAGAAGAGCATCAGTCAGACACTTTTCTGTGATGGATTGATATCCTGCAGTGCCCAAGGCCTCCACCCAACCCTGCCCCACACACACCTGAATGACTCACACAAGACTGGCGAAGATGTGGACTCTGGACTGAGGACTGTGGTGACTTGGTGACTTAGTCCAACAGCAGCATCCCTACTGTCAAACATGGATGTATGTACATTCTGCTTTGGGGATGGCTGTCTGACCAGAATCCCTCCTGAGATGAGGAACTACAAGAAATGTCTGACCTTTTTCCCATTCCCTCTATAAAAATGTTCAACTTGCATCAAAAGCTCACTGTTTTCCCTATTGGAAGAATGAGTCTTCTCCTTTATTTCGTCCTACTCATATGATTTACTGTATATCCGCATTACTCTTCATCACTTTTCTTGTCCAGGAAATTGTTGGAGGAGGCACCCCTGATGACTAAAAGTCTTCGAGAAACTCTGATGAAAGAGAAGATGGACAGATACCCCAAAGTCAGTATATGTGACGCGCACTCAGTCCTGTTTTGAGGCGCATCCGCTCAAGTCCGCTTCTGCTCTGCGTCCAGGTGGTCCTGAGGGTCCAGTTTCCAGATGGACACGTTCTCCAGGGCTTCTTCCGCCCCCTTGAGACAGGTTTGTGTCACTGCCTTTCAATACTAAAAGTTATTGGTGGCCCCTCGACCATGACGATGACTGAAGCATACATCAAATATGTGAAGCTGTAAACATCGGAGCAAAAGTTCATCTTTTAACAAAATTAGCACTTTCATTTGTATTTCTTTATATTTTAAATCCAGTCGGGGCTGTGATGCATTTTGTAAGGAGCCACTTGGAGGATCCACAGCTCACTTTTTACTTGTGTAAGTACAATCAAACATGTTTCCCAGTGTGTGAAAATTGTGCATTTGTCTTTTATAGATCTGAAGAGATCTATCTATTGTTCTGAAGAGGTTGTCTTTTCAGAAATGGTTGGGATTGAATTAGTTAAAAGTTTAAAGTGAATGTATTCATAATAAATTGGTCATAATCAAATTGGTCACCCAGTTGTTGTTTTGATAAATAAATACTGTGCATGCAATATATAATACAAACACATTTTGTTGAGTCATGTTCAGTCACGTTCCCTTCAAGACTCCAGTCTATAATTTCATTTCAATTTCTTTCCAGTCATCACCCCTCCAAAAAAAATTCTGGATGATCTCGGTGTCACACTTTTCCAGGTAAGGAAGTGCAACATTGAGGATCATAGGATTAATATTATAGGATTATATTCAAGCATCAGCATCAGTCTGAACTCTGAAACACTTCACACACTCCCTCCCTAACTGGACTGGATTTTTCCCAAACTCGTATGTGGGGTTAATTCTAGCCTTGCTTTGGTATCCACACACACACACCAATGGGCAGCCTTGAAGCAAATGAGTGACAAGAAATTAATGCCTTCCTACCCTCCATGGTTGATGAAGGACCTGATTTAGCAGCTTCCGTCCCTCAAATTGCATCTGTAGTTTAACATTTCATTGGGGTTACCTTTGTGGCCTTGCCGCACTGACTTCATAAGGCTCCACAGCAGGGGTAGACTTCATTTTGTTGGTATTATTTGCTGTAATTCCCTGATGTGACAAATATGTTTTGATTGTGGGATCATTTCTTGATGTGTTGTGACCAGGCCGACCTGTTTCCTGGGGCTCTGGTGTACTTCGGCTGTGACGTGAAGACAGGTTTCTACTGCTTTTATTTCCTTGCCTATGTTGATGTATTTAATGTCCTTCCCATTCATTTGCCACTCGTCTGTGCTGACTTCATAGACTTCTACTTAAAGAAGGAACTCCTCAGCTCTTCTGTCTCGGCTTTACAAGCAAATGAATCCATTGCAAGGTATGCCTGCGCACGTGCACTGTGTTCAGTGGATGGTTTCTGGTGCAATCCAGTAATGGAGCAAAACGGACCTCAATAAGCAAGCATCAAGAAAAGATACGCTAGTGTATTGCTTTATGTTTGGCTTTTTCATTTAATAAAATAAGTATTTCTTGCCTTACAAATGGGGTTAGGGTCATGAGGTTGTGTGTGTCCAAACATTTGGCCTGTCCTATAGAGGTAAGGCCAAAATAACACTGTGCCAGCACAAAATAAGCTTTAAGTCATTTTTTTTTTTGCCACAAACATTATTTTAACAAAAAGTGTCTGTAGAGGTTTTCAGTATAGTCACCCATTGCCACTTTGCATTTCCAATTTTGCATATGACCAGCCTATTATTAGTCAAAAATGGCATATTTAAGCATATCGTTCAGCTTCTTCTGTGTGTCAACCTTGTTTTCTCCACATCCCAGCTGCATGCTCCAGTCAGCAGAACATTCCCCCGGCTCTTCGGCCACTGCAGACGCGATGCCTGCTTCTCTCCAGCCATCTCCTGACACCAGCGCATCCACAGAGGGCGGTGAAAACTTGTCCGCAAACATCCCCCAGGCTGCTAAGACCAACAGATCTGATGTGGGCAAGGTGCCCAAGTGGCTAAAGCTTCCAGGTGAGGGTGGGACACACACACTCACACGTACGTCGATGCAGCTTTTAGATTCTGTGTTTGTCAACACTCCGCATGCTTAGCAGCGCTTTTTTGAAGCCAGTCAGACTGCAAACTATGGCATCGCTACACTGAATGATAGATAATACATGTAATAGGGAAATGCAGACAGGATTGGAAGCACATATTAAGTGGTCCACAGACTATACTCCTTACAGTCCAACTACCTCTGTGTTCCCAACGTCACTCGAGAGGTGCTTCTGTCATTGGGGTTCAACGGGTCAAAACACAATCGCTAGCGTGTGTTTCCTGCTGCGGAATTGGCACAAGCCCTCCAAAGAGGCAAGTGGCAGATCTGTTGATTTTTCCACAGGCTTAATACTTTACATACATACATACAATGCAGTTAGAGTAACAGTTCAATTCATACCATGTTAGCTGGTTTCCATGTTGAAATTAGTGAATGAGTTAACAGAGACAATGCCCGCCATTCCTGTTTCAGTAAAAAACTCATGAGTTGTGAACAACTCGGTCAATACTCGACTATCTCTATTTGATAGTTGCTTATTTTCTGATATACTTTCCAATATACAGTCGTCCCTGGCCTTCAAATTTCAAATTTTCATTGTTATGGTTATTCAAAAATCTATAAATTAATACATCATGCTATTATGTGGTATTTTTGTCAAAAATATACCTATATTAAGCATAACAATGGCTAAATGAAGTAAAATACAAACATCAGACATTTAAAAAACGATAATGTGTAGTATTCTCCACTCTCTAGCCACCTCAGGATGTTCTGTACAGAAGGAGCAGCTACTACTGCTCCCAAAGCTACCATGTGTGAGTCTATATTGAGTAATACGAGTGTAAAGGTGACTATAGGGGTATTACTTAGTGTCTAAAGGGCGCTAATCATGTTATAAACTGAATTTAGAAAGTCATAAACAAGTTTTTTTATGGTCTAACTACAAAAATATTCTATTTATAAATTAGGAATCCTTCTTTGTGGATATTCACTTATCACGGTCTGGTTTGGAACCAATTGATTGCGAGAGATTGTATTGTCCCTGTCTGTATTGTAGTATTGTTCAGCACTTCATTTTTTTATCTAAACCAAATAAACACCAAAAAATTCTCACCGATAGCCAACTATCAATATCCACTATAATAAAAGAAAATAAGACATAATGTATTGATAACTTCATCATTGTCGCAACATACTTGCATACATAGGTTGAAAAAATCCTTCATTATTGCACATTCTTCTTATGTTTTTGAACAAACTCACTCGGAAATAGTAAACGTTATGTCGACATGGATAAGCCAATCTGAGGGATGTGGACTTAAAAGGGCTTCCACTGTATATGACATGATTAAATGTTGCATTGGATGCTAAAAACATGAAGCTAAGGAGTTCCTGTTCTCATTTGGATGGACTGGCATCTGTGT
>NC_080466.1:10645000-10690000 GCF_030265055.1 Doryrhamphus excisus | reverse complement strand
GAAGGTGGGAAGGTCAGGGCAAGCACGGATTGAATGGGGCAAAGAGTTCCAGAGGGTGGGGGCAGCAATGGAGAAGGCTCTGTCTTACTGAACAATTAATTTTTAATGTATTCGTGTTACTCTTAAACATCAAATTAAGTTTAGGTTTTTGTCAAATAGTACAAAATATAGTCACTATTCACTATTATAACACTAGTCACTATTATTGAGTAAATAGGTCAGGTAACAAAAGGAGGCTCTGCATTTTAGACTCTTAGTCTATTAGTTCTTAGACTGCTTAGTGCTCTTAGTGCTCTCAGCAACATTGCCCTGAAATTAACAGGATGAAACAAGATGAAATTAACAATATCAGAAAGGTTTTTTCTGGCATTGGCCCAATCTGATATCAATATCCTATTGGGAAACCCTTAACATATATGCATATATGTTGACAGATTTTTGCTTCTGTAACATAAATTTGTCTCCTTGTGTGTTAACATCCCCCTTACCCTCCAGACCTCATCTTCTCTTTTGAATTTGAGCTGCACCGTCCTTCACAGAGACTGGCGAATGTGCAGAAAGGCTGCTCTCCACATGTTTATCCCACCTTTGAAAGGCCCAACACAATCTAATTAAGGTGTTGCGTTTTACATGCACTTCAACTGAATTCATTGACTTTTTTTTTTGAGCGTCTCTTCTTGTTTATTTTGGCAGGAGTCTCACCTGTAAGTGAGGCTATTTTCAGAAACGGTCAGGTTGGTTTAAATAAAGACTGAATAAAAGGTAAAAAGCAAATCACTGACAAAATAAAATCTGATCTAATCTGATCTTTGACTCCAGGTATCTGCAACATCTTTGATTCGTTTTCATCACTTAGGCTATTTACTCTGACAAATAGAAAAAAAACATCCTATAGTTTGAAGACTGAAAATCACTCTATGTAGTTGCATCTAACAACCCAATCTTTGAAGTTAACCTTAAAATACGGTTAACACTTTGATTATGATCTATTTAAAAATGCATGCAGCTGATGAGTTGATGTAGATTAATCATTTGTGAAAGATATGAGAAGCCTAATTAAAAACTAATTTGATTGTTATACTGTGTCAAAATGTCTATTCCTTAGATGTATGACAATTGTCTAAAGTGTTAAGAGTTGGGGATTGCGCTAAAAGAACTGACCCCCCATTGACACCATGTTTTAGCCCATAACTCACATAGAGCAATATAAATGTACTGGATGAAGAGACATAATTAAATCATGGCCCCTCACATAAAGTGGCTGTAACCTCTTAGCCAATAAATGATCAGATGCTGCTGTATTAAGTAAGCAATATATTCCACCATCTCCCTGCTCTGAACATGTAATCTACACACACACAGATTTTCAGCTAATGATAGCAATTTGGCAAAGTTTAGCTACTAACGTTAGCTATCATTGAATGCATACCTTATCATAACAACAAATTGTCGGTCACTAATGTACAACAACATGTAATACAAGCTCATAGTAAAACCTACAAACAACAAACCCCTGACCCAAAAACATTGTGTTGTGTATCTCACTTTTAAAAACTAAATATTAAATATCCAGTATGACATTAAAATGACTGCTACCCCTTGAACCACACTGTAAATAGCACAGACATTTACACATGCGCTCCCAACATGCTCTGGGGCGATTTATGTAATCTACGAGTGAATAAATGAGTCTGACAATTAAATGATAAATGGATGTTAATGAGTATCCAGTGAAGCACAGCAGAAACAAGTCGACATGCCCTCAAAGATGACAACCGATACGAGATGCTGACATCCTGTGACTCAACCTTGGTCCGGTGCTTCCATTAACAATTAATAATTGCCGGATTGGCAGATCGGACAAGACACAACACTCAAATAACAGGCTTTAGAGAAACATATACATTTTTACATACTACATGTGTATGAATTTTATTTTAAAAAGCAGTATTGTGTCAAAAGTACCTATGTGCGTTCTACTCTGTACTATCCTTATCATGTTGCTTTCCATTATCACTCTCACTGGCTCCTACTGCTAGATTCATTCTCTTAGATCTCCTTAAACTGACAGGAAACCTGGACAAATGGTTGTGTTCTCACTTTGATCCAATTCTTGGTGGACTGAGCCCCGGGGCTTAAAAGGGGAGTGCATACCTGATAGAGACTTGCTGACAAGAAAACCTTCTTTCTCTGTCTTCATGACTTTCTTTATTAGCTTTATTATCAATCAAGATCCCAACAATGGTTCACATGCCTGTGTGCAAAAGGCTAAGTACATTAGACAAAGTATGACAAATTGCAATGAATGTGTTTTACTCCTATGATGGAACGTTTGTGTCTATCCAGAGAGACGGTTCTTTTCCATCAACTCCCAAATGGTTCATAATTTGCATTTTCATATTTACTTACAAATACAAATTGTGTGTTAAGTTGTTTTGCATTGAGTGTTTTTAACCATCCCTTTAAAGAGAGTGCTAAAACAGCAATATAATAAGTAGATAACTACAGTTAATACAGGATAACCATGTAAGCTCTAATGTAATTAATAACCATTTACAACAACAGTACAGCAAAGCACACTCTTTCATCCCGCAGAGAGCACGCATCGGAAAAATGGGAGAAAATTGGGATGCAAATTATTTTAATTATTTTTGGGTGGATGTTGGAACCAGGAGTGGTGGGACATTGACGTCAGCGGCTTCAATGAAGCTGGTTTTATAAATAATTTTTGGATAACAACAAAAACATCCGTGAAAACTTTTCCCCAAGGCAAAGGCTTTCAGTTTAATGATGGCAATAATCATATACTCCAAAATGTTCGGAAGAGTAATAAGATGAATTAATTGTGGTGTTCCTCTTTGTCATGAAAATGAATTTAATGACACAAAACATTTCAACTGCATTTCAGCCCTGCCACAAAAGGACCAGCTGACATGATGTTAATGAATGTCTGGTTTAAAATACAGTAGGTGAGAGTGTTGACAAGGACAAGGGCATATAGCATATATGAAACAAATAAAACCATTATCATTACCAACGTGCTAACTATGCCATTTGATTGGCTGGCGATCAGTCCAAGGTGAACCTTTTGTTCACCTTGTGTGTCTCTGTGTAGGGGCTGGATCACTGTGTGAATGACAGGATGCAAAGCCCTGACTCCCTTGGACAGAAGTGGTTTCATTGCTACCTCTATGTTTACTTACTTTACTTACTATGCCAGAATTCATTCATTTATTCACTTTCTAGCGCTTATCCTCACGAGGGTCGCGGGGGTGCTTGAGCCTATCCCAGCAGTCTTTGGTCGAGAGGCGAAGTACACCCTGGACTTATTATTTTGTAAAAATCATATTGATTGAGCATTAATATAGATTGATTGAGTATTTATATTATTTCAAGTATATTGTTGACAGTCTGAAAAAAAGTATGCCAGAATCTTTCTTCTTTTATCCAAAACAAAATGTCACTTAGATGAACACAAAAGAAACATGCATGCACAAACATATGACAATTCCTTGCAAAACCATGTAAATGATTTAGATGTGGATGCAGTTAAAAAAATATTCCAAAAAAAGTCACAGCAGCACAAAAGCCGTGCAACAATCATAAATCAGTGGCAACTTTTAGGTCTTGGCAACTCCCAGAACCAGCAACCATTAAATAAAAGCCAATAAAAGCCCCCTTATAGTGAATGTATCACAATAAGCAACAGTGCAAGGGCGCAAATAGTTCCCTGCTCATGTTGTACTTCAGCACACCCGTCTTTATTTCACTCACTCGAGTCAAATGATTTAGTCAGGGTGAAACTTCTGGAGGAAGTTGACTTTTACAGCCATGAGGCGATGCTAGGATTTGTCAGCATGTCACGACATGCAGCTTGTGCTTGTGGGAGGCCACTGGAGGGGCTGTTCCCGCTGTAATGAGTTGCTGAAAAATTATATCAAACTTTCCAAAGTTGTCTTTATATACACGGTATGAACAATTGTTATCATTTTTGGTAGAGTAGTCAAATTGTGGACGGTCTCCTCCCACGATGGAAGGGATTAGTGTTGGCTCATTATTGAACAATCCGTTCTGAGACGTCACCCAGGCGGCTCCTGATTTTTTTTTTTCTCATCTCTTTTACTGTTCATGCCACACATGATTGGTCAAAATGTGTATTGGCACTGAGCTGAAGAGGTGGGGAGGTTCCATTCACTGTACAGCCATGAGCACACAAACGTGTTGAGCATTGAAGTAAAGCCACACAACAAACATTTGGCATAATTATATTTTCACATTTAAAAATAATTTTACACACATTTTCATAATAAATCAATTGAAGCAACAAAAATCAGTTATTGTCTAGGTTTACAGTTAACACATGACTTATGGTATTTTTTCCATAGATTCCAATTGGCTATAATGTGTACTTGATGGTAAGAGTCCAGCACTGTAATCAAATATATTAACTCAAACATTGTCAGTGACTGATGCATGATCGTGCCTGCTGTCTTGATCAAAACAACTTTTTTTTTAAATTGTGTGATCATTGACTACTCCTCCAAAAGTAACATGGTCCAAAGAATGAGGAAGCCAGAATAAAGTATTTGAGTGCTTTTTGGGCAATGTTATATCCAATCACTGCACATTGTTTTGTGTAACACTTTTCTGAACCCAAGGCCGATAACTGTTTCTTCACTCACTTACTAAGTACACAGAAAATGTTTGTCATTAGCTATTAAAAGATTATTGAAGATATGCAGTGAAAACATATTGAATATTTCTTACACAAAAGTTTTATTATTGTGCAATCACATTATTCTTCTGATCGTTATTGTGCGATGTTCAGAGTTTAAGCACATTTGAAGTGTTCTCACTTAGTATGCACATTGATTATTTGAGACAAATGCATGGTGATGCCTATTAAATACATTAAAGATGTAGATGATGAACATCGCTTTTGGCTGCATGAGAGGCACATTGCAAAGCCGGATGCATTTTCACACTCCTTTTAATCCTTAAGAATGTGACGCTTAATTATGTATGGACTAGCGTCACCAATGAAGGCACAGCGCTCTTTTGTTTATTTCGCCTCTGGTCACATTGCCCTCTGAGTTGCTGGGCTCAATGTCTTCTCATAGACTCTTTACTTTTCTTCTCCATTTCCCTCAAGGAAGGAACAGAGCAGGCTGAGCGTATAAGGTTTTAGCAACATCATAGCTCATCTGCTGGAATCGGGATGACTGGTCACCACAACACAGCACCGTAGAGGCAATGAAAATGACAAATGAACAACTGTGCAGTGCACAGCAGTCTATGAATACTTTTAGTTATGTTGGAGACCAAATTAGAATACTACTGACCATTTTTGTTTACTATTTCTGCCTTACTCCACAACACAACTCTGATTTGTGTGTATTACAAAAAGAAATCCCACAAGATTTAATAAAATAGAAATAATCTGTTCGGAAACTACAACGTTTTTCTGTACAGGGAGTATTTTCAAATCCTGCATTTCTGCACAGTTATTGCTTGGCTTGTCAGTGATTGTTGATGCATCAGTCACATATAACATTTATATGAATATAGAACGCATGTGGATATTCTTATTTGCCCAGGTCATTCTCTCAGGGGATAATCATTTCCAAGTGGACTGTTCAGGTTGTCTTAGAAGACTTTTTTTTTCTATTCCCAGCAGGCTTCATCAGTTCATGCTCACTGACTTGGTACAAGATTAAAAGTATTTGCGGAGGCATTGAGGAGGCATGTCCAGACAGGAATGGTTTTTAGTAGAGATGAGCGAGTACACCACTATCTGTATCCATTCACTTATCTAAATTATGGGTGATGGGTTACATTTCCAATTATGGAAAAGGGTGGGGCTTACATTGGTACATTATTTTAAGATGATATTGGCATGGATATATTGAGGTGAGGTCTTCGGATGTTTAATATTATAATATCATAATCATATGATATACAATATAATATGATGTTATATTGATGAGGTCTTCTGATGTTTAATATTATAATATTATATTATATATTATAACTAGATTGTTTCATATGATAATATTAAACAGGCGGCATGGCGGTCGAGTGGTTAGCGCGCAGACCTCACAGCTCGGAGACCAGGGTTCAATTCCACCCTCGGCCATCTCTGTGTGGAGTTTGCATGTTCTCCCCGTGCATGCGTGGGTTTTCTCCGGGTACTCCGGTTTCCTCCCACATTCCAAAAACATGCTAGGTTAATTGGCAACTCCAAATTGTCCATAGGTATGAATGTGAGTGTGAATGGTTGTTTGTCTATATGTGCCCTGTGATTGGCTGGCGACCAGTCCAGGGTGTACCCCGCCTCTCGCCCGAAGACAGCTGGGATAGGCTCCAGCACCCCCGTGACCCTTGTGAGGAAAAAGCGGTAGAAAATGAATGAATGAACATTAAACATCTGAAGACCTCATCAATATAACATCATATTATATTATATATTATAACATATTGTTTCATATGACTATAATATGATTATAATATTAAACATCAGAAGACCTCACCTCAATATATCCATGCCAATATCAGCTTAAAATAATGTACCAATGTAAGCCCCACCCATTTCCATAATTGGAAATGTAACCCATCACCCATAATTTAGATGGGTGAACAGATACAGATAGTTATCTGTATTATAATTATATTATATTTTATAACTATATTGTTTCATATGATTATAATATAATTATAATATTAAACATCAGAAGACCTCACCAGCAGCGAACCTCGTCACTGCTACTTCATATATGGAAGATCTATTAATCAGATCAGTTGAGAAAAGGAAAGGAAAGGTTGAAAGGAAACCTCTCAGGACATAGCAGACTGGAACTAAAGCATTCTCTGATACTGAATGGCTGTGTCTACCTTGTTTCCTCACATTCCTCTCTCTCTCTTCTATACGCTGTGCTACACACATTGATCCAAAAGCAGCTGCAATACTCTATAATGTTTTGCAACAGACTTACAAATGAACTTCCTTTTTTCATAATAAAAATAGAGTCACAGATGTTGTACTTGAAGTAGGGTAGCAGTAGCCTGCAGGGGACATATTTATTAAACCCACCGCTGTGGGTGAAATTAGGCTGGCTTTTCTATTATTTGTGATTGTCACATCCACACATTTGGTATCTTAGTGCTTGACGGTTGTTCCAAGACTTTTATGTTGGATATTGAACCAGCTGGGGCCGTACTTTGGAACTTCTGTTATAGGATATTGACTTTCTCACTGATATACCGATATTGTCCAGCACTTCATTTCCGACCATATCAACCTATACCGACTTATGCAGCAGCTCTTCTCTCAAACTGATGTCAGGTCACATCTGGTGTAATGAACACATTATGCTTCTTCTCTGGGATGCTGCTGGATGCACTATTTGTCCAAAAGTCCATCCATCCATTCATCCACGATCGGCTCCTATGCGGCTATAGCCGTCTAGTAGAGATGGTTGCTGTGTGTGGCCAATCATAGAGCGTGAATAGTGAATATATAATGAGCATTTTCTTTTTAACACGAATACGGATAATGACAAAATTTACTTGTTTCATGCATTATCCGTAACGGATACTCGTTTATAACGGCGTATCCGGCCCATCCCTACTACTAATCATGACAGATATGGTGAGAACCGCCAACAAAAACTACTTTTGGACTTGAGGATTCAGATCTTATCTTTCAGAGCCTGAATATACGGAAGATAAGCTTCAGGTTTTACTGAGCCAGTAGGAAGAGAGAGTGAAACTTCGTAGCAGATGGGTGGCAAGTCATTCCACCGGCATTACTTGGTGGTGTAGATGTGGAGCTTCTGCCGACAGAAATTAGTGGCATACAGTGTTACCATCGATGGAAAGAATTTGTGTGTATGGCAAAGAGGACATTGCTCCAAGAGATTGCAAGGAAGGAAGAATTGTTAGCACTAACAAACCCTGCAGTGATAAACTTTTTTCCACCAACCCAAAATAAACTGGAAGAGACACCCCAGACCAGCTGAACAAGGCATGGAATGAGGACTAATATTTAGAGATTATTTGTCTAGTAAATTTTTTTCATATGCTTGTTCTTGTTTCCTAGTCAGTACTTGGTGTCTTATCAAATTGTTTTGAAAATAGTTATTTGTGTTAGCTGCTTCAATAACAATGTTGTTTGGTGTATATACAGGTCAGCTATGTAAATAAAACACTGCTGGCATTTTTTGGAGGATTTTTCTTAGGATTTATAGTTAAAATAGTTGTCACGTTCCATGCATTGTTAGCACACACAATCGAGCTATTTTTTTAGCTGCTGTTCTCTCTTTAGAACGTGCAGAAAAGAGTAGGAATGTAGATGTCATATAGATGCTCTAACTATGAAAATATTCATTTTAAAAATAAGGAATCCTACTTCACAGAATTTCACTTATCGCAGCCATGTCTGGAACCAATTAATGGCGACAAAATGGTGTTGGCACCAACCGTTGAACAATGCTACATATATAGAATCTGAATCATGCAAACTGGTTGCTCTGGTTGTATGATTTGTATATTTCATTTTGTTCAAATCATAATGTCGTCCAAATTTTGCATATTCAGAAAAATATCTGTCACAAACACAAAGACAGGAATCGAAAAGAGGAAATAGGTGCAATTTCAGACTAACCAATGATTGCTGCATTGATTGTTTTGGTCAGTTGAGAGGCCTGCTGACATTTTAGCCCAGTTCAACCAGTTTGAAATTATTTGACCTGCCAAACTAACCACGCATGTCAGTTTTAGATTTCATTACTAACAGGTACCTTTTGCTGAAGCAAAAAAAAAAAAAAAATTGAGAAGCTAGACCATTGGGATGAGGGTTTCGACACTTAAAAAAAGTCATGACCAATAGCAAACTAATCCCTAAAAAACAATAGTAAAAACACCTTTGTGAGGTTGCACTTTCATACCAATATTTACTTATTTCATCCATTTTAATCAATGACAAGGAATCTAGCTGTTAATCTCAGTTCCCACCCTTACCTATTATAAAAGCTGTAAAGTTAATATGGTGCAATTTAATGACAGCAGTTACACATCTAACACATATGGTGCAATTTTATCCTTTTATCACTGCATTTGATCGCACTATACCGCTCAGGGAAATACATGTCTGGCACTTTTGCTGTTGTGCGCAACATGCCAGCTTTGTCTGGCTGATGTGAAATGCTGAGCAGGTTAGCATTGTTTTTTTTTTTGTTGTTTTTTTTTTTTGCTGAAAACAGCAGCCTGCTGTTGTGGCTCCCAATTGCACTCCACTTGAACCCAGTGAAGTTTGTGGACATAAAAACAAAACAATACTAAACATGGGGTTCACAACGACTGGGGGTCAAGGGATTATTTATTATTACATCACCACCTTAGTGGTCCATACAGTCCATCCTGTTTTTGGTTTTGTTTTTGTAAATAGATGGGTATTTAATAAAACATCAGGCATTATCTGGTATCTTTTTGGGTGCAGCAAATATTGCATGAACTGTTTTTGCTGGATTGAAAAGGCAAAATTAAAATAGGCTGGGAGTGGACAACTGCAATTGGGAATTGCACAACTGCCCTTTGGGGATCTCTGTTAACAGAGAACATCGTTTGTTCTGATAGTACAGTCCATAATCTGTCCTTTTTGTTGTTGCTTGGGTAAGGACTAATGCACAAATGGACACACAGTAATCCCTTGTTTGTCATGGTTAATTAGTTCCAAACCCAACCGTAATAAGTGAATTTCCACAAAGTGTAATTCCTTATTTATAAATGAAATATTTAATAGTTAAAGCATAAAAAAACAGTTTACTACCTTCTAAATGTGGTTTTTAACATTATTAGAGCCTGATAGACATGAAATAACATCCTTGTACTGCCCAATATAGTAAACAAAAAATAAGCCATTAAAGACATACATGTACATAAGACCCATGCTTGTGTGTGTTGCTATAAATGTGTTCTCTAGGGGAGCAGTGTGAGTAGTGGACAGGAAGTGACATTGGGAGCTCAGAGTTAAGTTTTAGCTTGGTGTCGGTTACGGCATCAACAGTAGCCCGTGTTTTTATTAGGGATTTGTTGTGTTTGACTTACATTTTGGTTCATTCATCCATGTTTATGCTTAAAAATGCTAATTTTTAGGGCCCACTGCTGGGGTGACATACACAATAGGGATGAACCGGATACTCGTTATGAATAAGTATCCGTTGTGGATAATACATTTTTGCAGGGAAAAAATATTTCCCAACAACCACATATCAAATATAGAAGAGCTCAATAGTTTAGTTATTTTCCACTTAGTTCCTGTGAATGATATACATTACCTCAATGAGTGAAGTATCAAAGTATCACAGTTTTAATTGTAGAATAAATTTTAAAGCCTAGAATAAAAATCGTATTTAGGCGGTATCAATATTCCAGTATTGATAGAGCAGTGCAGGCCGCATAGTCACATACTACAGAGACGAACAACATCATGACAGAAGGGTTTGAGTTCATCAGAAATGAACCAATCATCAGGTCTATCACAAGAATTCGAAGAAATAAGTGAAAATTGAATTATTCAATCCCAAGTAATGTAAAATTCATGTTGTACATTGTATGGATTATTTCATCAAAAGTGAAGGAGTTATTAGATTATTTTTTTGCAATGTCGCTACAAAGCCTCAACACCTTTGTATCCTACAGTATAGAAAAATCCCAGAGGGCATTTTTATTCATGAAGTATCCTTCTACAATATATGGTTCACTTGATAATATGATAAATGAGAAGGAGATGTACCTAGGGACATCCGTGTTGAGTTCTCGAAGGCGGTTGAATTCCAAAACATGTTTGCCTTGGGCTTACCCAAACAAGCCTTCCCTGAAGAAAGATGGGACTAATATAGTTGCAAAGTTTAAGAACAAGCATTATTTAAAGGTTAAGCTCACAGAGCGCATGTGCAGTTCTATATATTATACAAGGCCCCACGCAGTAATGTTCCCCACAGGCATTTCAATAAGTATTCCAATTAATCTTGAAAAAAAACTTTATTCCGGGCTGCACGGTTAACGCAGTGGTTAACGCGTAGGCCTCATAGCTAGGAGACGTGGGTTCAATTCCACCCTCGGCCATCTATGTGTGGAGTTTGCATGTTCTTGCATGTTCTCTGAGTACGCCGTGCATGCGTGGGTTTTCTCCGGGTACTCCGGTTGCCCTGTGATTGGCTGGCGACCAGTCCACGGTGTACCCCGCCTCTCTCAATGGAACCTTGATTAGTGTCAATCTCTTCCAGAAGGTCCAAATCTAATCTATCATAATAGACGACCTATTAAGCTTGTTCCACTTTTCTGACCTATAAATGTTGTTAGAATTTATTCTCATGTTTCTGTCATTTCCATTGGCTTTTCCAAAGATTAATTTGTGGAAAAACTATCTGGTGTATTACATTGTCACAAACCATGCCAATGAATGCAATCAGAGAATTTTGTTTGTTTTTTGTTTTTGTGCTTTCCATTTCACCCCATTATACCTCCATTACACTGTTTGTCACCACTTCGTTACAACACCATCTCTCCCCAAAGTCTCTTTTCTCTCACACATTGTCCCAGAGGCTGGCCATTGTCCTTTAACCCCAAACACCTAATTAAAGTAATGCTCAACAAATTTGCTTCACTGTCTTGTTGGTGAAGGCAGCATATGTGAAGCCAAGCTGGTATTGCACCCACTTAGATGGCCAACGCTGAAAGAGAGTCCCTTGAGGGCCCCTGCATATGCCAGTCCTTTTCAGAATTGGACCTGAATACAATTACCCAGGAATGGGCTCCAATTTTAGACTCACTGGGGATTGGAGACAGCTTTAAGGAAAAGTAGAACGAGTGATGGTTTGGAATATTTGAAGGCCTTTAAAAAAATAAAAAATAAAGAGAAATAACACAAATACACTGGGGCCGCACGGTGGTTGAGCGGTTAGCATGGATTTTGCATGTTCTCACTGTGTGCTCCTGGGTTTCCTCCCACATTCCAAAAACATACATGTTAGGTTAACTGAAAAGTGAGTGTGAATTATCTTTTTGTCTATATGCGTCCTGCTATCGACTGGCAAACAGTCTACCGTGTGCCCACCCTGTTGCCCAAAGTCATCTGGGATAGGCTCCAGCATACCCACGCAAACCTTGTGAGAATGGATGAAAATGGATGGATGGAAGGACAATTATGTTGTTGACATGGTATACTTGGTTGACAACTGATACTATATTGTGTTAATACCGCAAATGAGCACTTTTTTGGCTTTTTTTTGATTGTCAACAATATTATGTAAATCTTGAAAAAAAAGTTTGAATTTACCTTATCCGCATTTGGATCTTAATGACGTTTTAAGTTGAGCTACACTATGCAAAAGCAAGAAGGTCTAGTGTGACAAAATTCCCTTTGAAAAAGCAATTTATCGAAAAGAATAATTAAAGAATAATTAAATTAAATAATTAAATTAAATTGAAATAGGCTGTTAATAGGCTGCTAAAAAAAAATAAAAAAAAACTCTCCAAACCAAAACAAAAAAAAAATCGCAATTGGAAAATTGGTTTGGGCTTTCTTCATGCGATTGTTTCCCAGGAGGCTATTGGGAACATTGCTCCAAGTGGTGAAGATGGCTTCACGAAGGACATCAACTGTCTGTAAATGATGGCCATTTTTATCAACTTCCCTTGCCATCCATCCACAAATGTTCTCTATGGGATTTAAACCAGGTAAACATGCAGGATGGTCAAAAAGAGTGATGTTATGTTATTCTTCAAGCGGGCCTTGTCAACTGCAGCGTTGTTCTGTTGAAAATCCCAGTAGTTACCACACAGACGAGGGCCCGCTGCAATATCTGCACCTGAAATTTCCTGTGATACAAAATGCCATTCAAATAATTCATTCATTCATTTTCTACCGCTTTTCCTCACAAGGGTTGCGGGGGTGCTGGAGCCTATCCCAGCTGTCTTTGGGCGAGAGGCGGGGTACACCCTGGACTGGTCGCCAGCCAATCACAAGGCACATATAGACAAACAACCATTCACACTCACATTCATACCTATGGACAATTTGGAGTGGCCAATTAACCTAGCATGTTTTTGGAATGTGGGAGCAAACCGGAGTACCCGGAGAAAACCCACGCATGCACGGGGAGAACATGCAAACTCCGCACAGAGATGGCCGAGGGTGGAATTGAACCCTGGTCTCCTAGCTGTGAGGTCTGCGCGCTAACCACTCGACCGCCGTGCCGCCCATTCAAATAATTTTACACGGTTATACAAACACTATGATTTGTGTTTTTGTGCCACCATTGGCCTCCTCCTCTCTTTCCCGCGACTTACTCTGTTGCAGTAAAGTTAAGAGATGACACATCAATCTTAATCAGCAAATTGAAATATATTTAAATAACAAACAGCAATGAAGAACATTAGTAACCCGCATGCGCATGATTGGAAATGATGGCAGTGTATTTATGTGACCCATCATGTCACAAAGTGCCGCTGGCATTAAATGCAGAAAAGATCATTTGATTAACCTTTTAACTACCACGAAGGGGGGGGGGGGGATTCATGATATAATATTACATATGAAATTAGACGTGCAAGATTTCACCAAGCAATGAGTCAAACATGAAGATAGAGATCACGAACATGACACTGTGGATTGTGTATAGCTATGGAATAACGTTTAAAAGTGTGACTTACGTGAAAGGTGACCTTCACTTTCATTGACTGATGAATGTTAGAATGTTATTCTCGTGTTAAAGTTTCAGATAATGAGGTTTGCGCATTTGGAAGTGAGCCCTGAAAGAAGTTTGGAATGACTCTGATCGCTCAATTTCAGATTTTCTACCAATTCCAGAAATATTTTCATCTTTCAATGGCATTTCACATGGGATTTTATGTTTTTAACACAGACCAATATGAAGTTGAACTGTTGCTGGAGCCAGAGTCAGAAGAGCAAGCTGTTTTGACTCGTGTATTAAATCAGCTATAAAATACACTAAAAACAATAAATTACCATCAAATTCTCATCTGCTGGTATACTGGAAAACCGGTCAAAATGAGAATCCCTTGAAGCTTACATGATGAGAAGAGGAGCTGGTTGTCATTGTGTTGGCTAATTATACACTAATGATTTCAGTTTTGACTCAAAATATTGCTTTATAATCATATTATTACCGAGTCGAAACCGACCCTACAGTGCAATAACAATACAGTGGTCATAATTTCAACCAGACCATTTTAAAATGTAGTAAAAATTATTTTTTCGGTTTTATTTTGTTGAAATAGAGTTTCCTGACAAAGTCAAAAAGCCTTGATGCAATAAACAAATGTTATGTGATTCTTTTTATGCATTAAAATGTAAAACGGGTCGGTGCCGACCCTCACACAAAAGGAAGGTTAAAAGCGGACATTTTAAGAAGATAAATTGATATTTATTATCAACTCCTTTACCAACAAAATTTAGAAAGTGGGGTTTGGCAGTGGTCCAGAAGTCCTCAGAAGCGCTTGGGAGTGTGACCACTTACCAGTTTGGTGTGGTGTGACACCACGCAACACCCCTTGCTTCATTCATTCCTCTTTTTACACGAAAAAAAGTTTCCTCCCACATTCCAAAAAACATGCTAGGTTAATTGGCGACTCCAAATTGTCCATAGGTATGAATGTGAGTGTGAATGGTTGTTTGTCTATATGTGCCCTTTGATTGGCTGGTGACCAGTCCAGGGTGTACCCCGCCTCTCACCCAAAGACAGCTGGGATAGGCTCCAGCACCCCCGCAAAAATGAATGAATGAATGTTGTGTGCATGACTAGTTCACTGACTAGTTCACACACCCCCACACAGTTTCAACATACTTCACATGCCAATTTCATACCACTATGCCGATTGCATACCACTGCAGGGAGAAGGGCACATTTTTTTGGTTTACAACACCTATCTTACAACAACTTCACAACAGAGTGAAACTACATCTTGGTGAGTTGACATTTTTCAAAAACAAAGACAAAACTGCTTAAGAGCTGTATTTGATCTTTTTAGACAAGGGAAGACAGGCCTTTATAAGCATGGGATGAAGAGCTTAGTCTGTGTGTGAGAGACACTCATGTTCTTGCACCCTTGTCTTGTGTGTCTCTTTCCCAGATCTTCACGGATCACCGGTTTGATTTCCCAGACAACCAATGTTTCAAAACAAACAAAAGCCTGCTTGTGTGAAGTGTGAAGCTGCTGAGCTTGCAACAAAGCAATGAAGCAATGGTGCTGTTTGCATCTTTTTTTTTTTTTGGGGGGGGGGGGGGGGGTCTATTTTCTCCAGATTGGAGATGTCTGTTTTGCTGAACTTGCACATGCCCTATCCTAAAGAAATTGGTCATGACTGCTGTTCTACCAACAGTCGCCAATGATAACGCCAATTATTTGCTTCGAACTGAACTTTAATTTTGAATAAATAAGGGAGGTGGGTGTGCCTCAGACCTCCCCTGCCAATACTGTGTATCTATATAGGAATCTACCTAAGATTTCCACCTCAGTCTCAGTGACGTTACATGTCTTCGTCTTTCTCAGCGTGAAATCATTAAATATGGACGCCACATTCATGAGCCACTTTGCATTGACCATTTATGGCAAATGTAAGGGGTGGAGATGGTGCAACGTGGGATGGGGTTGCATACGTACATTTGGACAGTAGGCGAAGCACTAATTGCATCAATGTGTGCGTACGCCACTATTTTGTATGTTTGAATTATTTTTCTCAGCGCACATTTTGGGTTTCTGGCATACGCAGAATTTTAGTCAGATTTTCACTCACAGTTTAATAAGTAAGGACCCAGTTGCAATCAATTAAATGACCCAGAAGACCATTTAAAGTACTTTCGAGAAAAAACATTTGTTTCATTTAAACAAATGGGGGGAAGTCGTTAAATGGTAGATATTAATTTTTTTCATATTTTTTCAAGATGGCGGCGCCCTGTCCGGCTGCGGCTGCTTTGGCTCCTGGTAATACAGACACTTTATCAATAATTTCGCCACATAGATCAGTGTTTTCAGCATCAAATGCCCAGCGTAACAGTACTAGAATAGTATACGACAGACAGGCTATCCTTCGTCTGAGAAAAATCAGCAATTTGAAGCCCATAAACTTTGAAAGCCTTGATCTGCTACGCCAGTTAGGAATAACAGATCACAGTACAGACCGCCCGTGGAGACATCGAAGGCGATGCGAGAGGAAGCAGAAGCGGGGTTGTCGTGGTGGACTTACAGCTAAGCTAAAAGCGAACCCGTTCCGACCAGCGCTTCCATCAGTCTTGCTCGCCAACGTACGCTCCCTGGAAAACAAATTGGACTACCTGAAATTGGACTTAAGCACCAAACGGGAGACAAGAAACTGCTGCATCCTCATCATCACACGGGCCAACCAGAAACCTTGGATGACTCAGGAGGTGCGTGAAAGACTAAGAGAACGCAATGCTGCGTTTAAATCTGGTGATGTGATGGCACTCAGATCAGCAAGGGCAAATCTGAACCGTGCCATCAGAGTGGCAAAGCGTGCCCACAGCCGGAAGATCCAAAGCTTCTTCCAGGACTCCGGCAACACCAGACGACTGTGGCAGGGCATCCAGACTGTCACTGACTACAAAGCCAGACCTGCATCCTGCCAGAATGACATCAGCTTCCTCAATGAGCTAAATGACTTCTTCGGAAGGTTTGAGGCTCTGAACAATAACCCTGCGAGGAAGGCTACCCCCCACCCAGATGAACAGGCAGTCAAGTTTGATACTGCTGCTGTGTGGAGAGTCCTGAGGAAGGTCAACGTGCGGAAAGCTGCAGGCCCAGACGCCATTCCAGGACGGGTGATCAAGGAATGTGCAGCCCAGCTGGCCCACGTGCTCACAGACATCTTCAAC
The DNA here is from genome assembly GCF_030265055.1 of Doryrhamphus excisus. NCBI lineage: Eukaryota > Metazoa > Chordata > Actinopteri > Syngnathiformes > Syngnathidae > Doryrhamphus > Doryrhamphus excisus. Next base: position 10,673,087 of record NC_080466.1, on the reverse strand, counting down.
ACCTCACTGGCCCAAGCTGTAGTCCCCCCGTGTTTCAAGTCCGCCACAATAATTCCAGTGCCCAAGAAACCATCTATTACATGTCTGAACGACTTTCGGCCCGTTGCACTCACATCAACCATTATGAAGTGTTTCGAGAGGGTGGTTAAGGACCATATCACCTCCATACTCCCCCCATCACTCGACCCTTTCCAATTCGCGTACCAGCCAAACCGCTCCACTGAAGACGCCATCTCCACTGCTCTCCACCTGAGCCTGGAGCACCTGGAGAAGAAAAACACCCATGTACGGATGCTGTTCCTAGACTTCAGCTCAGCATTCAACACGATCATCCCCCAGGACCTGGTACGCAAGTTGGAGCCGCTGGGCCTCAAGACCTCCCTGTGCAACTGGCTGCTTGACTTCCTCACAGATAGAACCCAGTATGTCAGAGTGGGCGACAACACATCCAGTGTCATCTCCCTGAACACCGGCTCACCCCAGGGATGTGTTCTGAGCCCCCTGTTGTTTACCCTAATGACCCATGACTGTCGCCATATCCTATCGTACAGCAGCAACCATATCCTGAAGTACGCGGACGACACAACAGTTGTGGGCCTCATTCAGGACAACAACGAGCTGGCTTACAGGGAGGAAGTGCGACACCTTGTGGATTGGTGCAAGGCGAACAACCTGATCCTGAACGTTGACAAAACAAAGGAGATCATCGTCGACTTCAGGAGATCCAGACCCAGCCACACTCCACTCAGCATCAACGACACAGCCGTAGAAGTTGTGAACACAACCAAGTACTTGGGGGTGCATATCACGGACAACCTCGGCTGGTCACTCCACACCTCCGCTCTGGCGAAGAAGGCACAGCAGCGACTGCACTTCCTGCGGCGGATGAGAAGAGCCTCCCTCTCCCCTCCTATCCTTACCACCTTCTACAGAGGGACTATTGAGAGCCTGCTGACCAACTGCATCTCCGTCTGGTCTGGGAGCTGCAAGGCCTCGGACTGGACATTACTGCAGAGAGTGGTGAGGACAGCGGAGAAGATCATCGGGACCCAGCTCCCCCCCATTAGGGAAGTAGCAAACAGCCGGTGTGTATCAAGAGCCCATCGGATCTGCTCTGACCCCACACACCCCCAGCATGGACTGTTCTCTCGCCTGGCATCGGGGAGAAGGCTCTGCAGCATCCGCTGTAGGACGACCAGGTTCAGAGACAGCTACTTCCCCCTGGCCATCAGACTGCTCAATGCCAAATAAGCCCCTCTATCTTACTTACATTATTATTATTTATTTTAATTATTTAAATTATTTGGGCAATTTACTGTTCACGCTGCACTTTACATTATGTTGTTCATATTTGGTGTCTATTTATTCTCCACATTATTATTATTGTTATTATTTATTATTACTTATCTTCTTTTGTGTCTGTTATATGGGAGCCAGGCAACGACATTTCGTTGGCAATTTCACTACTGTGTTTTTGTGCAATGACAATAAAGGAAGTCTATCTATCTATCTATCTATCTATTAACACTAAGGATATATTGCTGCAATATGTGCATAATGCTACAAATGAATATGTAATCATCCAGTGGACCTTTTAGGTGACTCTGGTCAACTTCCAATTGGTTCAAATTTTGATTCATGTATATGAAAAGATGTTCCAATCTTTTTTTAATCTTTGACATTGACTGAACTGAGACATTTTGTGTGGCATAATGTCTCACAGTGAAGCTTTATGTAATGTCACAAGCAGATGTTTTTTTCACGTTATTTCATTTAATTGAAGTTTAATGTAATTTAATTTGAAATTTAATTGTAGATTTATTTAACTTATTATTCCACTCAGGATAAGGCCTCCCTGAAAGTCTCATCATCATGCAGCACACAAGAAGCATTGCATTATTCCTCCTCCAATGTTATTAACATGCTGCAGGATACATGAACCCTGAATTAATATTTAAATATATTTAGCAAAATGATGTCAGTCAGATGGAAGCAGCATATATTATGCAGATTGGACATTGCCATTCAAGGGGAACTAACACGGTACAGTGCGGTCAGCCACAGTGATAACTACTGTATATGTCGACATTTTCATTTACAGTGGGGGAACATTTAAGGTCTGTTACTTTGCTCCACCATGCTGGGGAGACAAAGTGCCATCCTTTGGGGATTCACTTGTAATCATTTTAACGCGGATATACGAGGTGAAATTAAACCATTCAAAAATGGAGGTATTCACAAAAAGGTACTACACCATGATTGTGAACAGCAGTAAAAATGTTATTAAATTGGAAAAGGTAAAGGTAATTTTTGAAAGGTAAATATTTATGTAGAATTGGATAGTTATGCTATTTACAAATTATACTGTTATTCATTTTCAACAAGCAGTGGTATAAAAACATGTCTGTGGGTATATGGTGATATTAATATTTGAATAAAAATGTAACATTAATTAATTGTTGTTTTGTCTTGCATGTTTCTGTTATTTTCTGCCTTAACCTCTCTTCATCCAGCGTCAAGGAGACACATTCTAGCACTTGATTGTTTCCTCTCTTTTATGTTTTTTTTTTCCATGGCGACCCTTTATGTCGTTGTTGCTTTTTGTTATTCAAGTATTTTTCCAGTGAATTGCTTTCACACCTGTTCAATTCAAGTTAATTAAATTGTATTTATACAGCGGAAATTCATAACAGAAATTATCTCAAGGCTTACATATGGAGCAGGTCTTAAACACACAGCTGATACATTTAAGTAATACCAACTGAACCACCTCAAACAGAACCAAACTTCCTTGGGTTGGTCACCCATCTTGACCAGTTGGGATATACGCTTTTTACGGTGTGTAAATTATTAAACTTCATTTTGGGGTCCAACTTTTTGGTCGTACTGAGCAGTCCAGCCAGTATGAGCCCAGCACTGAGAAATTTCCAATATAATTTATTCCAATATGATATCTTATGATGAGAGACAAGCCTGCCCTCTCAGTTTCCGCTTGGCTCCTGTGAACTGTTCCTTCATTGATGCTTCATTATTTTTGATCAGTAGCCATTTACTCATTGCCCGGACAAATCTAAGGTTGCTTTTACTATGAATTTGTTAACAGCTTGGGCCATGGCTATTAAAATCCAGTGTTCACTCCTCCGAATTTTTGATTATCCCTGCCGGGGAAAAGCAGGTACTTAGCAAAATTAATATTTCCACAGTATGAACTTTTGTTGCAATTATTTGTGTGTGAACTTTTTACCTCTCACCTTAGTTTCATCTTTCTTGCTTTACCTAGCTCAGGTGGCACCTCTACAAGGGTGGGCGGGTCTACTCCCCTCGAGAAAAAAACTCCTAACTTATGTATCTTCACACACCGATTATACAGGGTGACCGGACAAAACGGGAATTTTTGAAGTGCGTATTGGCAGATATGAGCAAGTGGCAGCACTGCGAGACAGTGGCCATTTTAGTGACCAGCAGATTTCAAGAGTACAGTTTGCACAAAAAGTTCATTCATTCATTCATTCATTCATTTTCTACCGCTTTTTCCTCATGAGGGGTGCTGGAGCCTATCCCAGCTGTCTTTGGGCGAGAGGTGGGGTACACCCTGGACTGGTCGCCAGCCAATCACAGGGCACATATAGACAAACAACCATTCACACTCACATTCATACTTATGGACAATTTGGAGTTGCCAATTAACCTAGCATGTTTTTGGAATGTGGGAGGAAACCGGAGTACCCAGAGAAAACCCACGCATGCACGGGGAGAACATGCAAACTCCACACAGAGATAGCCGAGGGTGGAATTGAACCCTGGTCTCCTAGCTGTGAGGTCTGCGCGCTAACCACTTGACCGCCATGCCGCCCCTGCACAAAAAGTTATTTAAAGCAAATTAAAATTACATCATTCCATCAATTAATATGGATAAAAAAATATATTTTTTTCCATCACTCTTGGTTTTACTGGATTGTTGAAGTTTTTTATTTTTTTGTGTCACCCTGTATATGATTGTTTGTTCCTCACAGTCTCCAGTTGACAGCAACCTTGTAGGTCCTTTGCTTTATTAGTGCCTTCTCAAAGCTTCAATAATAAAATAGACAAAAGACAACATGGTTTCTGTGGACAATCTTCATTGATAAAAAATTGCCAAAACCCTGAATTACACCCAGGAGAACCATTCAGTTTCCGAACACACCATCCATTTCTATGACCTAGCCGCCAAAAGCGGCTGCAACGACAAGACATTGGGTGGGATTGTATTTTCCACAGAAGACTTAAGCCCCAAATCAAGGATGAACTTATAGAATTTATAGCCACCTTAGTTGAGAACACAGCCTTGGAGCAACTCGTTAGCCTGGCCATTAGGCTGGATAATCACCTGCAAGAGCAAAAGAGGGAAAAGGTCCACAAGCGTTGTGTTCCATAGTGACTTGAACTTCTGGCACAGCTACAAGGCATTCTTCCATCACTCGTCTTGATTATCTTCATCCTCTGACCATTCATTCTGTGAGTCAAGAGGAGGAATGCATGCAACTTGTAAATTTCCCCACTGAGGGACAAATAAAGGTATATCTTATCTAAACTTGGAAAGTTGACAACTTTGGAGCATGATTGACGTAGGAGACTCCGACTGTGTCTGTATTGCGGCAGTTCTGATCATTGCCTAATTTTTGTATTGAGGTCATGATGCATGCATGATGAGGTCATGATGCATTGAATATAGGAGTGGGATCTGTCTTGTCCTAGCGTCCACTCGGTGACCAGAAGTTTCATCCCTGCTCTTTTTATTTCTCATCACCTTAGTCCTGCTGTGGAGGGTGGACGCATTGGCTGGAGGGTCTGCCGTTCCTTTTCTTGTTGTTACTGATCACAAGAACTTGGTCTACATCTGGTCCACTCAGAGACTAAATTCTTGGCATGTATTTTGGGCACTCTTTTTGACTCGCTTCAACTTCTCCATTACATATAGACCTGGGTCCGGGAACATCAAAAATGATGCCCTATCTGGGGTTTAGGGTCTTGACCTGGACAGCCACGTTTCAGAACCCATCACACCTATGCTGACGCATACCCAAAATGACAACCTGGACTAGTGACCAGTCATTTGCAGCTCACGTATAGACAACAACATAAAGACAAACAACCATTCACACTCACAGCTTTGGACAGTTTATTTCAAAACAGTACTGCAGTCCTTCTGTGTTTTTACTGCCTGCCATTTTTGCACCTGGAGTAAGTCCTCACATCGTCTCCATGCTTGTCTCCTTCGTCCAATATCCATTCCCTCCAGCCCTTGGTCACACATTACGTTGGATTTTATCGCTGGTCTTCCTCACTCCTGCAAGAATCCTTCACTCCTGCACATAACTGTGTATGTCACCAGCACCCTCCCTCCTGGTCCGTTGACCATTTCTGGGTGGATTAGGCCCACAATATGCGTACCTCCCCAGTCACAGGTGTGTATCCATTTAAAATTGCTCATGGATACCAGACTCCTCTGTTTCTCTCACTTATCCGTTCTGTGCACTCCCGCCATTGAGATACCGGTATTCCTCTCTTTTACAGCTTCCTGTAAGAAACAGATTGGAGACTTTACTGGTATAAACTGGACGTGGGCATGGTTTAACCGTGAAAGGGCAAAGGTTACATCTGTACATTATTTTAAGTATGAAATTGACTTGGATTGATCAGAAGTTGCAATATGTATTGTTTATTATTCTATATGTGTACTGTGTATGTGTGTAAGTGATCACTGAGACTTCATTCTTTAATTATTTCTAATGAGATGTTTGAAGTTCATGCAAACATGGCAAATAATCTGTCAGGCTTTCTGACTGTATTTTTTCAAAAGCACTGCATTTAGTACGACAAGCAGTTTTCCAACTAACTTTATATCACCAGCCAAACCAACTGAAGCAAGCAGACAAACAAAAACAAAAACAAAAAAACACCATCAGTGACAAGTTTACCAAGTAACTTTAGATACAAACCAAAATAGTGGCGAGCTGAAGAGAACCTAATAAAGTGGAGGCATTTTGACCTAAGCCGAGCCGTTTTTAACTTCCCAATTGCACCGTGTACGTAAATGAAGCTTCACTGAGCTCCTCTTGGCTGCTGCCATCTAGGATTAGGCGGTCCCTGTGTGTGCCTGCCCAATCACAGAGTGTGAAGAGTAATCGCCACTTACTGATAGTGACGAAATGTACTTGTTTCATTGTCATATCCGGCAAAAATGTATTATTCCTAGTGAGGCTGTCTAAAAACTGGAATAACGTTGATTGATCATCACGCCAAGATATTATTCATCAGAACATGTTCAACTAATCTTGCCTAAATGCTAAGTGTCGATTTTTTGATTTTCCAATGACTCATTTACTTTAATTACCCATTCATGCTTCTGCATTCAAGTGGTATAATTGATCTTTAGGCGACCATTATCAGGTAAAAATTAAGGGCCAAAAGAGGTCTTTAGTAGCGCTGCTTATTATTCTTGGAAGCGAATGGCAGTTGTTGGCTGTGTAAAGATGTTCAAGAGACCAACGGGGCACTGAGCACAGCAAGGCTGCTGAGTAAACAAAAAGTGCTGGTTTTATTTGTTTTAACCTCCACTGTGTTCATCTTAAATAGGTCAAAGTCATCTATATTGCATTTGTATCCTGTTTAAAAAAAAAACAGAGCACCATAGAGATAAAAGATAAGTGCGAATCGCATACACAGATTTGAAGAGTTTGAATTAATAATGACATTTTTAACATACATTAATTTTAATTCACAGTAACTGACAATTTATGCACATTCTAATGTATCAATTCTGTTTCATCCCTGTTCATTCAAAGGTGATGGGACTTTTGCATTGTTTTTAATGGCAACCATTTTTCAGTGGAGACTGTTCATGCTTTTAGTCTTTCACAAAGAAAATTCTTGTGAAACGTTTAAGTCATCAACATGCTTGGAAAATTGCTCGACCATAGGTTATGTGCAGTACTTCAAAAATGTAAGCACACCCTGTCACTTTTCAGAAACCATTTTAATACAGCATACAGTATGTTCTTAAGAGACAATACAACAGAAATGAAACCGGGATCTAATTTAAAGTAGTCAGTGTACAGCTTGTATAGCAGTATAGATTTACAACACACTGAAACGACTCAATACACGATCATTACTGTTTAAATAGCTGGCAACAATTTGCTCCGCAGTGTTGAACATTCTTTTGGTGATGTGCAAATTCACACTGAAATATTGATACTTCCAATACCAGCTGTTTGTGATCTAATATCAATACTCAAAGTATCGATGCAGGCAGAATTTGATTCAGGATCGGAATCACTATTTTTTCAGGGTTGGGTAGAAGCGCACAAAGAATGTTAGGATTTGTTTGGCTACGAAGGATAATCTGAATGCATATCCAATGGAGAAGGAGGACACAATTGTTTGGCCGTATTTAGAGTCTTCACGCTCTATTGAATGTGGGCAGCCTTCAAGCAGCACGATTATATCAGCAGCCATCAAATGCGTGCTGCAAAATTTGAATTTAGACATGGCTAATGTCTGGCCTGGAAAAGTCCAAGCGAGACACGAAAGACCACCATTCTTACGGCCCCTATGTGTAATCTTTTGGTGTTCTTTGGTGATTCATGTTATAAATGAATGTGCATTAGGTGACATGAAAGACAGAGGCATATTTTTGTCAGAGAATGGCATTTCTGCAGCGCTTAAGGTATTTTTTTTTAGCATTCCCCTAGAGATGTGTAACTTCAGACTTGAAAATATGACTTTGCTATGAGTTGCCACTCAACAGCCGAGCGACTTTGTTTCCGTCTAATCTCCTCATCTTCTCCCTGAGGACATTACTCACACTCTTTTTCATCAACATTTCTTGGTGAAATGAACACCAGTTCTTCAAGTCCTGTTTATTAAATTCCCTTGGGTGCTTCGAATCTACCATGGGAGTCCCGAGTGCACATAGGCATATTGGATCAAATATGAATTTAAATATGAGGCGCACTCATGCATAAAGCATACAAAGTGACATTTTCTGGAACTAATTCCGGCTTGAAAAGGGGTTAAAAACCATAAAAAAATGTCAGTACCTTACCATAACAAAACACACACTGTAAAAACATATGCACACATGGATTGCCTTGAGCTGACTTCCTCTTTTGTTATAAATGTGACAATTCCAAGAGAAACCATTATGGTTCCGAGCAATTCCACCGACAGCTAATAATTTAATTTGAATAAACCTGATTACAATCTTGCCAAGTGGCCATTTTACCCTCTCAATCAAAAGCCATCTACCCAGCCTGTTCTATATATTAATATGTTATTATGTCACCATGTTCTATGTTTTAATGTGCAAAGATGGATAAGAGGCCATTTTGCTTTGCAATTAAGCAGACAGACAAGGCGTTCACAGAGCAAATGAATTGGCACAGCAGAACAGCAGTTGTGTCATCATAGCCTCAATTAGGAAGAATGGCCAGCTAGCCATAATTTAAAAGTTCAGCAGTATTATATCACTGCATATTTACGATTCAGCATATATGGCAACCCCAAATTTGTGGATTTTTTTTTTCATCACACACTAAGCGCGTTAAAAGGCTTCAACACAAATTTAATTTGGTGCACTATGGTGAGATTTCGAGGCCAAGCGCGTAATTTGCACGGGAGTTGGGGGGTTCATGAACCCTGCAATAATCAGATCCAGCTAATTGTTCATTGTTGGTCACACCAATAATGACACTTGAACCTAAAGAAAAAAATTCTGACCAAAAAGCGGTAAATAATAAAAATACAGAGTCAGCAAAAACACTACATACTAGTGTGATTTTTTTGAAATTTACAATTCATTTTTAATTTTTTTTTTATATTGTGCAGATACAGCTAATCAAGCTGTAAGTTTACATCCAGCAAAGTTACACAGATGTCTAAATGACTTGGTCATGTCCTCCCTGTCCTTTCTGTTCCCACACTGGGCTGATTGGGTGGATATAAGAACCTCCACTGGAGAGCCGCCAAGCCATGGCACATTAGACAGTTGTAAGCCCAAAGTAAGGTCATGCTCAAACTTAAGTGGCCAAGACTGTGAACCTACACCCTGCTCATTGGAGAGGTTAATAGGGTTTAACAACAAATGGCTCCCCCGGGGGCTGGAAATGCGAACTTGCTTGTTTTTAAAAGCGGGTGTTGTCTTGACATGCATTCAAGCTGAAAATTAGACAATAAGAACATGTTCCAGAAGACTATTGGTGCATTTGTGTGTGACTTCTGGAGAAAATCGCATGTGTCTTGTCTCATTTATACACGCAATGCTGTGCATTAGGCTTGTGTGGGCAAAGAGATTGATAACAGTGAGATAATGTGCCAAATACCTGTGGCAGTTTTAGGATGGGTCAGCATTCTCCACCCAGGAATTAGGTAATGAATAGACAGTTCTGCTTTCATTGGCATGATTAAAGCCAATATATCAATACAGGTACTTCATTAATAATGTGCTATCCCTGAGAACGCCTTCATCATAACGTGATCTTAAGTTGTGTTTGCAGACACACATGTACGCAGCATTTCACCCTCAATATATACATAGGCCTGTCACAATAACAAATTTTGCTGGTCAATGTTTGACCTACAAATTATTGTTGCTAATCAATATTTTGGGAAACTCATTTCAATGCAGACCTACCAACGTGTACAAATTTTTAGTACTCAACATGCAATTCGACTCTTGAATATGCGTGTATGCTCTCGCTGAATATAAGTAAGCAGGTCTTTTTCAGACAGTTTTTGATGAAGAAATACAGTCAGTAATATTGTAGATGGTATATGGACTTCCACTTGTATGCCTTCTATTTCAAGATACTCAAAGCCCTTTGATACTGTTCCCACATTTACCTACTGATGTAATAGCATCGGGGTACTGGGATACTGAACCAACAACCTTCAGTTGGGGAGACTCTACCACTTGACCCATGTCATACTAAGCGCAATAATTACATAATTAGCAATCAAAGTTGCTGATTTACCAGACATTCAAGTCAAACAATATGTTAAAATTGTTTAATTGTTAATGTTGTCATAATATTAACAAAAATAAGAGGTTATGCTTTTTGAGTTTTTGACATTGTTTTATGAGTTTAGGAACATTCATTCATTCATTCATTTTCTACCGCGTTTTCTTCACGAGGGTCGCAGGGGATGCTGGAGCCTATCCCAGCTGTCTTCGGGCGAGAGGCGGGGTACACCCTGGACTTTGTGGCCAGCCAATCACAGGGCACATATAGACAAACAACCATTCACACTCACATTCATACCTATGGACAATTTGGAGTCGCCAATTAACCTAGCATGTTTTTGGAATGTGGGAGGAAACCGGAGTACCCGGAGAAAACCCACGCATGCACACAGGGAGAACATGCAAACTCCACACAGAGATGGCCGAGGGTGGAATTGAACCCTGATCTCCTAGCTGTGAGGTCTGCGCGCTAACCACTAGACCGCTGTGCCGCCGAGTTTAGGAACAAATTGAGAAAATTCACTGCCAATGTATGTATCTGTATGTGTATAAATATACCGGCCAATTCATGACTGATGGGATACGATAATCTATAATACATTGCATTACAAAATACATTACATTCAATGCTCATTTTGGTTCTTATGTCCACGTCTGTGTCAGTAATGGACATCATTCAGGTTGCAGCTGCAAGAAGTGAAGCAATGAATGTTTGTTTCCCTCGAGCAATGGAAAAAGAGATTCAGAAACCAGGAAAAGAAGAACAGGTGGAAAACAATGACCACCTGATCCGTCACACAGCAAGCCAAGCCCCAACGACTGGACAAACATCCATCCACTGGGTGAACACAAAATCTCATTTCAGACAGATGTAGTTGATCTAGTTCACTAGATCACTCAATATTTGCTTATATAGTATTTTCATTTGGACAAAGAATAAACTAAATTATAATGCATACCAAACTTCCATTTTAAATTGTCAGCCCAGATGGTGCTGGAGTGGACCATGACATGCTGTCAAGCTCCTCACTCCCAGCTGCCAACTACACAGTCCACTTCCCAAAGCTTTCCCCAGGAATCTCGTCAGCACGGCTGCATTCTGACCAAAGAGGTTGTCTGCCGGCCAGCTGGCTCTCCCGAAAGCCGTGAAGGGCGTAGCGACACAAGGACAACGTTAAAGGAACAATTATTGGAGATCCTCACTTAGAAAAGTGCATATTTCTCAAGAATTATGTTTTTTCTAGTCTTATATAAATTTGGACATCAAGCTGGCTGCATTAATGGTTTCAGTTAGGAAAGTAATGGTCTGAAACACTGTTACCTATTAGGACCACTTTACATTTAAGACGAGAGACCCGCATAAGTCTAATTGTGTTTTCAGAGGGCCTCATTCTCCAACAGTTGTTAACAACAATCTTTTCTTTATTATTCCAACTAATGGACTTTTCAAATTGCACCTACCTGTATTTTTTCAAATTCTACAAATAGTCAACAGCGTATTTACAGAGACTTTTAAATCCAATCATGGTAAAAAAAAAAAATCATATTGAATATGATAATTTATAAAAATAGCTTGCATAACTTGCATACATACAGTAACTAGGGTTGGGTATAATTTACATCTTATCTGATACCGGTGCCAAATCAGTACTTTTGAAACCAGTTCCAGTGCTTAAACGGTCATCACTGTAACAATACCTAATTGTTGCCTAATTTCAGTACCATTAAATTAATAGTAACTATCAGTTTCGCACTGAAATGAGGTACAGATGTCTACTTGTTTTTTTTTGCCCGGTTGCTTCCGTTTACGTTGGTTTGAATGTTTTTATGGCACCTAATATTGTGACACATCGATACATAATGCATAGAACGTTACAGGTCAGTGGGTTTTATATGTGTGCTGACCTGATAGTATAGTATTGCTTTAAAACACGGCTCATAAATTAAAAATAAACATGCATCACGATTTGCGCTTTTTAAAGAAAAATCTTTGTTAAAACGCCTTTTTAATTTGTTTTCAATCAGGAATAATAACAGGTAGAAAAAGGAAAAAAGTACATCATATTTCTTATCTGCTAGGCAGCTTTTTGATGACCAACCTATGAGAAACTTACTGAATTTCTTGTAAGAAAAGCTGCTTAATTTGGGAAGAGGTCATTTGATGCCACCAGTTGGTGTTTATGTATAATCTGTGGACCCCAAATAAAAGACTCAAAACAAAAAATGTAATCTTAATTGTGGAGTGAATACTTCTTTGTCTTCACTTTGATGCTGTGGAAACGCTATAGTGTGAATATTCATTCATTCATTCATTTTCTACCGCTTTTTCCTCACGAGGGTCTCGGGGGGGGGGGGTGCTGGAGTCTATCCCAGCTGTCTTTCTTTGGGCGAGAGGCGGGGTACACCCTGGAATGGTCGCCAGCCAATCACAGGGCACATATACCAAACAACCATTCACACTCACATTCATACCTATGGACAATTTGGAGTCTCCAATTAAGCCAGAGTACTCAGAGAAAACCCACGCATGCTCGGGGAGAACATGCAAACTCCACACAGAGATCGCCGAGGGTGGAATTGAACCCTGGTCTCCTAGCCATGAGGTCTGCGCCGAGCCGCCCTAGTGGGAATGTTGCGTTAGGTTATTGTACATGAACCAGAAAGTAGTCCACTAACTAATGGACAAACGCAAATAACGTGCTCACTGTTGTCAAAGTGGACCACTGAATGTTAATCTCTTCTAATATTTAATAAATCAGTAATTATAATCATTCTATCTCTGCCTCGATCCACAACCTTTACTCAGAGAGCGTCCCTTTTTCTTCCCCTCTCCATCATTGAATTTTACTTACCTCTCACCTATTGCTCTCCCCTCCCCCGTTTACTTCATCATTCCGTCACCGTGCTGGTGCAGGCATAGAAATGCGACTTGGCTGTGACTAATCTGCTGGCAAAGCCTCAGAGAGCTCCTTGTGGTGGCGCCTCGTCGAGGAGGATACGTGATTGATTGAACCGAGGGAAAACTTTGTCAGGCCGGCCTTCATGACTGGATCTGTTGCCTGATAATAAATTTCCTCCTCCTCCTCCCGAGTACTGTGTGGAGACACATTATGAGGCACATTTCCATGACACATGCTGCCCTGGACTATTACCGTCGATCCACATTGCCACGTTTTTACTTTCTCTTGGACAAACAGGTTCACTCTTTCCGCCAGCAGCACATCTTGTGTGCGGTATGCTTATTGGAGATGAAAGATGAGCAGGCGGGATGATAGTCTGTCCCAATATGGAAGCCTGCATTTGGTGTGCATATCAGATAAAGGTTGAGGAGAGAGAACGAGGGAATTACTTGTATCGGCGAGGTGTCATGACAAATTGATTTTCTCGCTTAAATCCCAGATAATAGACAAGACAGAACAGGTTGATAGTTTCTCTCTCTAAATGGCACATTTTCTGTTCACTTCACACATCAACGCCATGAGTCATTAAGAATGGTGAGGTAGACCTCTGAGCCCAAAGCAGGCGAAGCTAAAGCTCCAATTCTCCCTCTCTCACAGCGCCCCACGTATTCATTTATCAAGTTTGTGACTGATGACTGTAGAGTACGAGTCCATGTACTCCATCACAAGCTCAGTCACCCATTGGAAAGATGAGAAGAGTGGCTCAGTGAACTCTCTCACTCACACACTCATTCGCTAATGCACAGACACAGGACACCTTAAATACAATATGATAAATCTAAAACGAGTTTGTGAGGTCAGCAAAAACCGGAACATGTTACAAGAGCAGGTGCCTGGTGAAAATTTGTTTTTTTTCTGGTTATTTCTCACTTAAAGGAAGAAAACTAATGGTCATGGTTGTGGTTTGTTTGGGGCATGCTTAGCAAGTTACGAAAGGGAACATCACATAATTACACTTCAGTCTTTGTGTGCTGTGCTTTTCATCTTCCTTGTAGTCAAGATTATGTGATCTTTAAGATTCGTCCGGTTTCTCAATGTCTTTGACAACAATGAGTACTGTGGTTTCTAGTCATCCATTTAATTTGTTGTAGAGTTTGCCGTTGATGTTCCAAGTACCTTGAAAATAGTCCAAATGCAGAGCTCAGCTGTAAACATTCGCCCCCTTCAACAAGTGTTATTAAATGGTTGGAAAGTGCACAGAAGGGCATATTTTAATCATATTTGTTTCATAGAAAATTGTCACGATTGGGCTTCACCCCCTCATGACAGCTCTTAGTTTTCCTCTTAGCCTTAGTTCCTGCTCTTATTTTGTAGTATTTCCTGTGTTGGTCTGTTCTGTGTCCCGTTACTTTTACTTGTTACCTGTTTGTAATTTGATTGTCGTATTTAGTTCAGCCGAGTGTGTTTGCCTTTTGGTTGGTGCATTCTGTCACGGTTGCAGCATGTCGCTGCTACGGTGCGACCCCAGGATGCAGAGATGAAGCGATAAGTACAGGTAAAAGCTTAGCTTTATTTTCTTAAACATGATTGCGGCAACCGCATACAACTCGTAGTAAGGAACAAAGAACAATGCACCAACAAAAGGCAAACGCACCCGGCTGAACTAAATACGACAATCAAATTACAAACAGGTGCGCGTAGAAGGGGAAAGTAAAAGTGGTGGGACACAGAACAGACCAACACAGGAAATACTACAAAATAAGAGCAGGAACTAAGGCTAAGAGGGAAACTAAGAGCTGTCACGAGGGGGTGAAGCCCAATCGGGACAATTTTCTATTAAACAAATCTGATTAAAATATGCCCTTCTGTGCACGTTCCAACCATTTAATAACACTTGTCGAAGGGAGCGAATGTTTACCACTGAGCTCCGCATTTGGACTATTTTGGACTATTTTCAAGGTACTTGGAGCATCAACGGCAAACTCTACAACAAGTTAAATGGATGACTAGAAACCACAGTACTCATTGTTGTCAAAGACATCGAGAAACCGGACGATTATTGAAGATCACATCATTTTGACTACAAGGAAGATGAAAAGCACAGCACACAAAGACCGAAATGTAATTATATGATGTTCCCTTTCGTAACTTGATAAGCATTCCCCAAACAAACCACGGCCATGACCATTAGTTTTCTTCCTTTAAGTGAGAAATAACCTGAAAAAAAAAACCAATTCACCAGGCACCTGCTCTTGTAACATGTTCCGGTTTTTGCTGACCCCACAAACTTGTTTTAGATTTATCATATTGTATTTACCTAAGAGCTGTCACAAGGGGGTGAAGCCCAATCGTGACAGAAAATGGTCCATCACATTTTGTTTTACAATGCAATGCTACAGAAATGAAACTTTGATACAGTTTTGAGTAGTCCATGTATGGTTGGTGTAGCAGCATCCACAGTATTTACAATCCTCCTCAACATAACAATTAATGTCAAAATAGCAGTCAACACCTCACCTCTGATGAGACCATCATCAGGGGTATTAGACACCCTGCCCTCAATTGGGTTCCAGTTTGCAGACATACATGACCACTCCATCATCTTCAGCTTCCTAAGCAACGCACTTGTCATCATGGGCTTGTTACAGTGTTGCAAAACTGCCATACGGACCAGTTTCCCAAGGGAGGGGATCACGTTCTGCTTCACAATCTCACAGTACATGTTGGAATTCATGTTAGCAGCAGCTCCCCACTACCAACAGCACTCATGCAGCTTCAAAAAATTGTGTTCTTCCTTCGCCCCTCCGACAGTTTAAAGGTAATTGGGGCATAACTGTGACTTACAGTATGAGGTGCTGACAAAGAAGCCCCTCCAGGCACTGTAACGTGATACTCAACTCAATGACCCATGATGTCACAAAGTTGAATGTTAACACAATCGTTCCTATTTTTAGGATTACATACAGTCGATATTGCAGGGTATTTTCTGCAGACTGTTGTGAGGTGTGATAATCACACTTTGCCGGTAAGGTACAAAACCTACCATGAATGTATATTCAGCTATTGAAGTTACAATTGATTTATTCTTAGTTGCAGTAAACTTGCGTTGGTTTGTTGTATAAAAAAACAACAAAAACAAATCGGAAGCACACACAGCAAACAAATACTTCAACTAGCTTCCACACTGGAGCAAATTGAAATCTTTTCCACACTTCCATGACCCAGGAAAGGCCTTCACGCTTCTTGGGAAGCGACTCGTCAAAGCGTATTTGCAAAAACATGAGGCACCGACGAGCAGAGGCAGGAAAAAATACATTTGATCGGCTTGTCATCTCAGTTTCACCACAAGGTTCCTTCTCTTCTAGGAGAACATGCATTGCTGCTGAAATGTCACTATGCAATAAAAAGACATTGGATGTGAAAACCGCTCGTTTGTGCCAATACTACCCAAATAGCAGCGGTAGGGACAAAGCATGCGGCATTCTGTTTAATCATCCCGTATTTCCACTGGTTCACAAGCCCAGAATATGAAGTTCTGCATCTCAATCTACAAGTGCATCACCTGACTATTTATTTTCTGAATCCGTACTTCTTTATGCATACGTAGAAGCAGAAGTAGAAGTTAACTGAGGTGCAGATAAATGTTTGTTCTGCAGGATGAAATCCAGCAGTTTGGATAACATCCAATGTCAGCAGAAAAAAAAAACAACTACACATAGCGTATTGTACATTAAGAAGATGTCCTTAATTGGCCTGGACCAAGACATTAGATAAGCATGTGCTGGTTGTAGTGGTTGTAACGTTCATCGTATCATGGTGCTCATGAAAATTAGCAAGATTACGTGTAGTGCAGCCGTATCTTGAAACATTAAGGTAAGTCAACTTGGCGGCTGTTTTCTTCCAAGCCTGTACTTTGTGGGTTCACTAATGGAAGCAGTGTCACTTTCCGTTCCCCAACAGTGTGGATGAAATCCAAGCTGCTTAGTCTTGTTTATTACCTTATCCCTTGGAAAGATTTCAAGCTGTGTTTCTGTCCAACTGAGACTTTAAAGGGTTGTCTTTAATAAGGCTCTAGACTTTGAAGGCAACATGAGAGATAAAACATATTCCCCCTTTTTTCAAAAATAACCTTTTCACAGTCAGGTTTCATTCCATAATCACTGTCAAGCTTTTAGAGATAGAGATACCCTCACATATCTGTGCTGCCACGCTGTGACGGTGTTTGGTTGACGTGTGTTCGTCTCCATGGGCCCAGCATGGCTTTGCAGCTTGTCAGCATCATCTCACACATGTTCTCTCGGGTTTCTGTCCGTGACGACCATGCTGTAAAAAAGACATCCCATATAAAGCCACCTCCATTTATAAAGCAGGCTTAGCATCCGTTCTATCGAAATATCTAATTTGTTGGAGTGAGAAGGATATTCCCGATATTCCAGTGATCAGCTCATTTTCATCCCTTGTTTTCTTTCTGCTGAGCACAGAACACAATGGGATGTCCATAGCATGCATGTATTCGATTAGATATAGCAATTATAAATGATTTAAGCGATGATGCAGCAACAACTTTACATCCATTCATTCATTTTCTACTGCTTATCCTCACAAGGGTCATGGGTATGCTGGAGCCTATCCCAGCTCTCTTTGGGCAAGAGGCGGGGTACACCATGGACTGGTCACCAGCCAATCACAAGGCACATATAGACAAACAACAATTCACACTCACATTCATACCTATGGACAATTTGGAGTCACCAATTAACCTAGCATGTTTTTGGAATGTGGGAGGAAACCGGAGTACCCGGAGAAAACCCACGCATGCACAGGGAGAACATGCAAACTCCACAAACTGGAATCGAACTCGAGTCTCCTAGCTGTGCGGCCTGCGCGGTAACTACTCCGTCACATTATTCTAATAATATTTTACTTTACACAGCAAGTCTGCTAGGCGGCATAGCTGCGAGGGATTGCTGTGATATGTTGTGATGGACAGCATCAATCAGTGTTACAGTCCTCCATTTACTATTTTTCCAGCAACAGTTTTTGGGTTAATAATCTTTATGGTTGGTAATCTTTTTCATAAATGATTATTGCATGATTGAAACAATATACATTTGCACCTGAAATTTTAGAACCATCATAGTCAAAAAACATACATACTTACAATAGTTGTACAAAAAAGAACAATTTGTATGATTAGGTAATGAGCTATCTAAATATTTTTTTTTGTGATTGTACTACAAGCATATGTGTATATTACTAGTACGCACAATGAAACTACAATAAATTATTACAAGGAAAAGACAGGGAAACTGCTGGGAGCAGGCTGGACAGAGCCAGACTGGGCAGGACTAACCTGGAGGTGCATAGCTCACTGGAGGTTAGCTCTAATCTAATCGCATCATCTTACTGACTGTCAGTGGCAGGCAGGGCATTTGGTACCCAGGCCTTTAGTGCGGACTAACGGCACTATACCTCCTTGGCTCCAAGTCTCTTCACCCAAACATATAAGCACAACACCAATGGTTTCAAAAACCATTAAAAAGGCTTATAATTTTTGTGACAGATATGAGGTGAAAAACTAAACAACAACAATTAAGCAGGTAAAAAATACTAACAAAAAAAAAACACTGCCAAAAAACGGGCAAGTACAGTAACCGTAGCAATAGCACTGCTGGTAAAAACGGCCAAACAGGGAATGCTGAGCAAACTCATGAAAACAGGTTATGACCAGCGAGAAGTACACAGCGAGCACAAAAATAAGGCTGAGAGGAGCTGGTTGCAAGTACATGGCGTGGCAATCTGCAAAAAGTGCAGAGAAACAAGGAGCATAGGTATACCAGTCAGTAATGGGAATCGGATGTGTCGGATGACTCCTCCTCAGCGGCTCAACAGTGTGCTGCAACGAACAAGAGACAGGTGGCACCAAAGCTAGATATACAGGACATGACATAATGAGGTCTGCGCATTTGGTAGAGAGCCCTGAGCGAAGTTTGGGTTGGTTGTGCCGGGGCACAAGCTGACCAATCACAGCGGAGTGGGTGTGCCCGGAGGTGTGCCATGGGTATAATAAATTAAAACCGATGGACGGCCAAGGAAATACAGCTGAAATATTGGTGCAGATTCTGGAAGATCTAGAAAGCTTTCTGTGTGGGTTATCATGTCTGTAGGAGTCAACAACTCAATACAAAGGGCTGAAAAATTAGCATAATAGGTCCCCTTTAAACAATAAGCAATAACTGCCTTTTCTAGCCATCATGTCTGGTCCTGGTCTCGCCAAACACAAGATGACCAGTGTAGAATAGTCACAATTAAAATGCTTCTTCTGCCTTGAATTTGTACTTCAGTTCATTCAGTTAGTTCATTTAGCGTTTAAAATGCTCAATTCAGCCCAATAATAAGTACAGAATACATTCAATTTCAATCAATAAATAGAAGAATTTAAGTAAATGTAAGTTTGTGCTTGTGATAGTGACTGACTTCACTAATGAACCACAAATCTAATTTGTGTGTGAATAACCAGACATTCAAAATGACCATCATGGTCAGCTCAGTCATGTTTAAGCTTCTCCAAAAAAAAACCCATAATGAACATTTTGCCTGTTATAATAGATTTTGGATCAACAGACCTTTTCCATTAGGTTTTCTGAGTCTTTCCTGATCTACTCTCCACCATTGAATGCTGAAACAGCAGCAGCCTCTGGTGCACGAATGGCCTGCAAAAAGGTATGCCGCCCTCCCTCCCTGTAAATCTTCCTTGTAAGAGGGACCCACAAGTCTTCAATTGAATTCGAGTCAGGCGAGGATGGAGGCTGGGTCATTATTCGGTTATTGCTGGCTGGTCAAGCAGTGCGTGCAGCAGAGACAGAGTAGTGTCCTGCATAAAGATCATGGCCTTTTTCAGTGCTGCTCACTTCATACTGTAGCAGAAAGTTTCTTCTCTCGGGGAAAAGTTTGACGTTATTTTTGATGCATTTTCAACCTTGAAAAAACTGTGTTTGCTAGCATAATATTATAACAAATATGTAGGAATAACCCATAAACCTCTATTGTGCTATTCTACATCCTAGGTTCCCAAAGTGGGGTACCTGTACCCTCGGGGGTACACCAGTTGTCATGGAGGTGCTTCAGGTCAAATGTGTGAAAGGGTACGCCACTGTAAAAAGTTTGGAAACCTCGGTTCTGGCTAACTATTAAATGTATGTGGACATTATTGAGTACACAGTGTTTGAAAAATTACACAATGGTTTTCAATGGTTGGTAATAGTTTGATGTTTTGATAACAGATTTTAGCGAAATGCTGCTTCATACCAGAAAACAACAAAATAAGTAGTTTAAAGGAAATGTATTATGACATTTAATCTGAACAAAATGCCAGAAAAGCAGTGTCTGTCAAAATGGCCATGAATCATTTTTGAGTGATAATTTATTCATGTAATTTATGGTAATGGTTAATGGTTTTAATTCATTTGAACATGTGATTTTAGAAATAAGGAGTTAGTGTGTTCTCTGTAAGCGGCATTATGAATTATCCTTACTGACCTTTTTTGGAGCACATTTAGCGAGCGAAGGTTTTATAGTTATTACCCCATATTTCCACACAAATAAGATATGGTAGAACCAGAGAGCAATAAAGAGTGTGGAGTGATTTCTGATTGAGAACAAATTTTGCTTTTTTCAATATTTGAAATGTTTCTTGCCAGCTTATGTTGTATATTTGTAATATGAGACTTCCAGCTCATATTTTCATCTATTGTGATCCCCAGAAATGTATCTTCCTTCACCTAATTTTGAAGGGAATTATTTTATTGTTTTTAATTTAAAAAATACACTTTTTCAGTTGTCATACAGTATTGCACACGTCTTGTTGTGTTATTAACACAAAGCGTGACTCCAACTGTGTTCACAACATGTCTGTATTACAAAATGTGCCCGTTATATATGTGTGTGTATATATATATATATATTATATTTGCGCTGCATGGCGGACAAGTTGCCTCACAGCTAGGAGAGCCGAGTTCAATTCTACCCTCAGCCATCTCTGTGTGGAGTTTGCATGTTCTCCCCGTGCATGCGTGGGTTTTCTCCGGGTACTCCGGTTTCCTCCCACATTCCAAAAACATGCTAGGTTAATTGGCCACTCCAAATTGTCCATAGGTATGAATGTGAGTGTGAATGTTTGTCTATATGTGCCCTGTGATTGGCTGGCGACCAGTCCAGGGTGTACCCCGCATCTCACCCGAAGACAGCTGGGGCACCGTTTGTGTGGTGTGCTTCATTGTATGGCACACACAAGCATTGTTCCCAAATGCACTGTATGTGCTCCAGCACCCCCACGACCCACATGAGGATAAGCGGCAGAAAATTTGTGAATGAATGAATGAAAATTATATTTGGTAATCATATTTTGATTATGATTACCAGGAACGAGAGGGTAGTTTGCCTCAATTTCCGGGTGGAGTACGGATTTTTTTGTTTGTACATGTTGTGTCAGTTTAAAAGAGTAACATGTAGCAACTCTGTCAACAAAGTTCTGCAATCAAGATCAAAGTGTCCTTAAATATTCATTTATCTCTGTCATTCATAACCTTTATGTATTCATATGCATTCGAACTCTATTTCTTCTATTTTGAATTTCTGAGTGTTTGAGAATAGATTACTTTTAGATTAGATTATTCGAAGGGAAGCCACAAAAATGCGCGATATGAATGAAATTAATAACGAAAGTGAGCTTTTATCAAGGGTGTTGTTTTCATGCATATAATATAATCTATTGGCTGCATGTCGGCCACTTGCTTTGCACCCTCAGAAACACATTTATTGTTGAAAGTTCTGCATCTCCTAAATAAATGCATGAAGAGAATAGCGTCGACATTAACATTTAATCGCTGTTTTTTTTTTTGTTTGTTTTTTTTTAAACCAGCGTCACTCTTTAGATCCCGTCATTGAAACTATTGCTCTTCTGTTCGCGGTTATTTATGGTCAGCTATATGTGATTTATTTATACTGTACATGCTTTATCGTGCAAGCTTCAAATGTACAGTAAGTACAGTAAGTGCTTGTGAAAGCTGGCCGAGGTTTGTGGTCGGCTCTGACTCTGTCAGTGGTGATACAGTTTGGTTTTATTGACCACACCACAGTTTGGTAAACATACATGTACTGTCTGTGCTGGTAAATATTTTAGCATTTTGACCATTTTTGCATAATTTAGGTTTCCGGCTTGAGCTACAGTGATAGAGCCATGCGTATAGGTTGTTCCCAACCTCCATTTACAAACCTGCATCAACGGCGCAATACAACAGCTCTGTTGACGATAGACCAAACCCAAGGCGAGAACGAGAGTGACAACTCCCCGACCAGACATGTTTTCCATACGGCAAAGTGGAGGCGGCGCAATCGTGATCTGGGGTGCTTTTTCCTTCAATGGAACAATGTAACTTCAAAATGTTGACGGGGGCATCCCTCATGATTGAAGGCCCTCGTCTGTATGGTAATGACTAGGTTTTTTTCAACAGGACAACACTGCTGTTCACAATTTCTGCCTGACAAAGGACTTCTTCCAGAGGATTAACCTCACCCTTTTGGAACCATCATGTGTGCTTGCTTGAACTAAATCCAATTGAGAACATTTGGGGATGGATGCTGAGGGAAGTTTACAAAAATGGACATCAGTTCCAGACAGTTGATGCCCTCCGTGAAGCCATCTTCACCAGCAGGAGCAACATTCCTACCAGCATCCTGGAAAATTACATATTTTAGATATAGTTACAAATGGTGGTTAATCTTGAAAACTGATTAATCTGATTAAAAATTGTAATCATTTGATAGCCATACAGAAAGATGATGAACACCACTGACTAGTATACTGTAGGCATTCATGGCTGTAACTGCCTGGTACTCACCACTGCCACAATTGTAAGTCATTGTGTGGTTATGATAGGATATACAATAATGAAAAAAAAAATATTAGACCACATTGTTTCTTCAGTCTCTTGTTTATTTTAATGCCTGGTTTAACTAAAGGTTATACAAGATATGACAACAAATTAGCACATAAGAGTAAATTTTTATACCGGTATATAGTCTTCCAATGATAAGGAAATGACATAGACCGGTATAAATGTAAACAAGTCAGGTTGTGAGATATGCTGTTAGTGTGGGGAAGTACTCTATAGTATTTACTGTGTAAACAAGAGTCATTAAAAATATCTACATATGCAGTTGGAATTGCATGGGTGACTACATCTTCCTTCATCACAAGCACAGGCATTACAGTTTGTTGAAGATTTTGCAGCAATGTCAGTTGGCCGGTTTGTTACCGCTAAATAAATGTGCTTTACAATTTGAGAGTGTTTTTTTCTGCTGAATATGTATATATATATATTTATATATTAGTTTTATATCATCATATCATGATACATCCCAAAAATATTGTCATATATGCTGAGGTCCATATCGCCCAACAATAATAAATACACACGATTACGTGTGCGCAATATTAGAAAAAAATCAGAGGAGGAACATGGTAACGCCATGTATAAAAATGCTGCTCTTTATGTTCATTGGTAGTTTTACAACTTATGTTACTTATGGGTCTGTTTTTGCACTTTTTACACAAATTTACAGATCTTAAAACTAGTCGTGCTATTACTGTTGTTTTTTTTTATTTGTAGGATGCTGGACTGAAGGAACAGATTAAATTAGATCCTTTTTAAAATTTATTTTGAGGCAAATGGATTCAAATTCCAAACAAATCACAGGTTTAAAGTTTCTTTCTATTTGATTATAATAACTAGGATCCCATGGATGCAAAAGTCAGGGTGTTTGTTGAGCACATACTGTATGTACTTTCCTGAAGTAATGTAGCATGACACCCTGCCCGTGTCCCTTGAGGGGTCCTCATAATCACCTTCTGCTTGTTTGACTGGCCTTGAGGATGTTAAAATGAGTGCTCTCGCCAATGGATGTGTCATGAAACTTCTTTAAAAATGATGGGGAAACTTTGATAAGTCCTCAATAGGGACGCGGACTGTCAAGGAAGACAGATAGCTGGAGTGAAGCAGGGACCTTTCATTAATGTTGCACCATCCTTCTACCATCTGTTTTAGCTGACATCGGCGAGTATCCTTTTCAAACACGTGCGAAGCTCATGTGTGAAGCGCCCTGCGGTATTGTTTATCATTGACACTCCTTGCACTCTGCAGGTGATTGTCTATTCTTGGCATCAATACCTTCATACAGTAAATGATACTGATGTAATTATGTGTAATTTTTAATTGTGTGACACACCCATGTCATTATAGCTTATTTGCATACAACTTTACAGGTAGCTGGTGAACATATTTACTTTTATACCAGATTGTGGCAAATAACGTTATTTTTTACATTATGAAACATTTATTTGATAATTGTATTAGGAAAATGTGATGAAATGCTATGACGGATTCCCAGCAATGCAAAGTGTTGTATCATCTTGAATATCACATCAGGGGGTCCTTTTCTTGCACAGTAGGCATCTGACACAAGGTTGTTTGCGAGTCACTGCACCCCATAGTTATATGATAGTATACGCTGGTATGCAACAATCTGTTGTAGTGTCAAAAATGACAGACAGGTTTCATGTAATTATAGTTTAAGGGTGGGCTCACTGCCTTTCTCCCACATTAATTCACATATCAACAATGTACAAGCAGTGGGTGAAGTTGTAAAGTTGTTTTTCCATTCAAGGCAATATTCTTCTGGTTCGCCAATAGTGTTTTCCAGATGCAGATCTGTGAAAATCAACTACAAAAACATGTTTCTACTAACAGTTAATCAGGTCCTTCCACTGATTGTTGAACATTAATACGAAATATAATGCTGTCTTCAATAAAAGAAATCCGAACGACTCTCAGGAGATGAGAAACAAAATTCACTGGTCTAATCAGACAAAAGATTGAACTCTTTGGTGTCATCTTTGACCCTGTTCGACCTTGCCAATCGCATCTGTACACTGAAACATCAACGGCAGGAACTGGGAGACTAGTCAGATTAAAGGGAAAGATGAATGTAGCAATGTACCACTACATCCAGGATGAAAAGGTGCTCCAGAGAACTCTTGACCTCAGACTGGGGCAAGGGTTCATTTTTCAGGAGGTCAACGATCCTAAGCACACAACCAGGCTATCAAAGGAGTGCCTTCAGGACAACTTTGTGAATGTCCTTGAGTGCCCCAGACAAGCATCCCACTGAGCATCTCTGGAGAGATGTGAAAATAACTGTCCACCAATGCTTCCCATCTAAACTGATGGAGCTTGAGAGTTGCTGCAAAGACGAATGGGTGAAATTGCCCAAAGATATGTGCGCCAAGCTATAGAGGCTAAAACCAATCCAGGGTAGGCCAGTATATTGCACTTTATTTTATGCAAGGTGTGTGTTATAGGTGAGGATATAATATGTAATATCTAATAGTATATTCCAAAACTTGTATTTTTACAATAAGCTGTGGGCCGAAAATAGCCCCTGGCCCCACATTTTGAACACTGCTAGCTTACAGCTTACGTTCTCATCTCTACTGAACAGAAGCAAGCTGCTTTCATCTTATGCACTCATCCTTGTCTGTTCGAAAATAGGTGTATTGCACCTACTAGATGTTGGGGCCAGGAGAAGGACTGAACGAGTACACAACAATGTTTTAAAGCCCTTGTGAGCACATGAACAAAAATGTATGATACTGTCTACTTCATGAATAACACTATAAATTGTAAGTCAAGGTAGCCTCACGAGAACATTGGTATTCCAGCGACACTATGCTATCTCTGCTATCGCCACATCTCATTTATAGGCTTCGCCCACAATTATTTGGTGTCCAATAAAACAAGAAAAAAAAAAATCACGATCATGATGGTGCAGCATCTGTATTAGTATTCTAAGTGCAAAACAAATAAACAACAGCATATAGACTGAAGCTCCAAGGGAGATCACTAGAGTGGGCCATGCAGTGGGAGAGCTAATTTTTCATAATCAGTGACAGTTGCACTGATGTGAAGGCAAAGCCATCACTGAGCGCAACAGCTATCTCAGGAGGTGTCTGATGGAGTGCCAAGGGTCCGAAGGATAGGCGGCTGCAAGTGAGAAAGAGAAAGTGTTTAATGCATGTGACAGGCAGTGGAAGGGAGGAAAAGATGAAAAGCCTTGAATGAAGGAGGGGAGGCTAATTAAATGTGAGCCGGAATAAACATGAAACGTTTTTGCAAATGCTCTCTTGTAAAAGTGGCCTCTCCTTGAATATATACTACTTACTTTGTTGTTCTTTGAGTGGGTACCAATGAGAATGTTAGTAATGTGTATCTTAAGCCCCTTTTCCACCAAATATCCACGATCTTCTAGTCACTTTTTTGTGTGTGTTATATGATAGTTATCACAACACATTATCAGTGAACGTTAGTATAGTGTTATTGTGAACAGTGTTGTGCAAGTTCATAGTTCTCATTAAGTAGTTTAATTCACAATTCACATTCACAAAGAATATTTCTTTCCCTTTTATGTGCAGTATAACACAAGAAAACGAGTTAATTTCAGAGAACTTTCAATCTAAGAACCTCTAAGAACGTTGCACTGTTTGATATACATGCTCTGACCATACACTGATGATCCATCGATCCATTTTCTGTACCGCTTATTTAACATGTAATAATTGCAGTATATTGCCGTATTTTGACGATTTAAAATTAATAAATTTTCTACCGCGGGGGGTGCTGGAGCCTATCCCAGCTGTCTTTGGGCGAGAGGCGGGGTACACCCTGGACTGGTTACCAGCCAATCACAGGGCACATATAGACAAACAACCATTCACACTCACATTCATACCTATGGACAATTTGGAGTCGCCAATTAACCTAGCATGTTTTTGGAATGTGGGAGGAAAACCATGCAATGCACGAGGAGAACATGCAAACTAGCAATATATTTTTTTTGTAAATGTGGGAGGAAACCCATGCATGCACGGGGAGAACATGCAAACTCCACACAGAAATGGACAAGGGTGGGATTGAACTTGGGTCTCCTAGCTGTGAGGTCTGCGCACTAACCACCCGACGCTGTGCTAACTTCAGCGAACTTTCAATCTAAGAACCTCTAAGAACGTTGCACTGTTTGATATACATGCTCTGACCGCTGAACCGCTTATTTAACATGTAATCATTGCAGTATTGTGCCGTATTTTGATGATTTGAAACATGACTGAAATTTACATTGATAGTAACTAACTAACAACCGCTGGTCTCAGCATCATTCACAGGTGGAAATGTGGATACCTAGCTCTCAATTTCGCAACAAAAACTCAACAAATGCCGTCAGTATTTTTTACCAGAGGACTGGTGTGGAAGACACAGCCATCCCAATGAGAGCGGACATCATAAGTGTTGTCACCACTGTTGTTGTTGGCAGAACTAGAATAAACATGTGTATCAATACGCAGAGAAAATAAGTTTCGGTATATCACTTTTTCTTTGAAAGTCTCACATGTATCTAAGTCTCTTTGAATTCTATATTGTGGTATGTAGTGAGTGATGTATCACATTCAACAGGCATTGGCAAACCCACTCTTTTCATCACTGGTTATG
The DNA here is from genome assembly GCF_030265055.1 of Doryrhamphus excisus. Classification (NCBI taxonomy): domain Eukaryota; kingdom Metazoa; phylum Chordata; class Actinopteri; order Syngnathiformes; family Syngnathidae; genus Doryrhamphus; species Doryrhamphus excisus. The sequence goes on along the minus strand of NC_080466.1, from coordinate 10,645,584 downwards.
TAAGCACAAATCTCCGAGCCTTCCAATTCAACCATAATCCCGACAAGGTCACTCCCAGGAAAAGTCAATAGATATTCTCTACCTAATGTATGTGATTTCGCCTTTACAACAATATTATTGCACTATCTTGACTCAGGTGTTAGAGTGGTTGTCTCTCAACTCAAAGGCTGAAGATTTGATCCCTCTCAGTCTTTCGGAGGCATCCTCAAGAGCAGAAAAACAGCTGCTGGCCAACAACAGAAAAAGTGAAAAAGTGAAAAACAGGGACATCATTGCCTTGAACTACCCAGTCAATGTTTTTTGGGAGAACAGTCCCTTAAAACTTGGAATAAGGAGAATATCTGAGTCACACCATCAATGCCTCAACCTTGCCTTGAGCAGCTGTAATTCAATACTACTGCTGTGAGATCACACAGAGACACAGCATATTATTTTTTCGTGTCTGAGTTTTCAACCTGCCTTGATGGGCAGCCACACTAATGAGACCAAGTAATGCTGGACGCAAATGGCTTTCTACCTCATGTTACAAAATGGAACTTTTTTAATAAGTTTGCCAATCATTCGCAATACTTATCTGAAACTTA